>NC_036842.1:11771763-11793147 GCF_002910315.2 Salvelinus sp. IW2-2015
TCGGGTAGCCTTGCAGCTTCCCATAAATAAGTTGGGTGAATTTTGGCCCATTCTCCTGACAGAGCTGGTGTAACTGAGTCAGGTTTGTAGGCCTCCTTGCTCGCACACGCTTTTTCAGTTCTGCCCACAACTTGTCTATGGATTTGAGGTCAGGTCTTTGTGATGACCACTCCAATACCTTGACTTTGTTGTCCTTAAGCCATTTTCCACAACTTTGTAAGTATGCTTGGGGTCATTGTCCATTTGGAAGACCCATTTGCGACCAAGCTTTAACTTCCTGACTGATGTCTTGAGATGTTGCTCTCAATATATCCACATCATTTTCCATCCTCATATGGCATCTATTTTGTGAAGTGCACCAGTCCTCCTGCAGCAAAGCACCCCCACAACATGATGCTGCCACCCCATGCCACCCGTGCCAACGCGTCTCCTTCCTGAGCGGTATGACGGCTGCGTGGTCCATGGTGTTTATACTTGCGTACAATTGTTTGTACAGATGAACGTTGTAACGTCTGGAGAGTGATGGGTGTGGAGTCAGACGCAGAGAGCAGAAGGTTGACGGGAAAACGCTTTAAGTCCTTCCTAAAGTAACCAGTTACAAACATGGTGAAGCCAAACACAGGTGCAACAAACCCAAAACCATAGTTACTAAAATAACGGACAGCGAAAACCCAAAAGACACAAACACCACATACGTCAAATAACACAAGCCCGCACAAACACCAGCGGGCTAAAACAACATTAAATAACACCCATCCCAAAACCCCAACAAGGAACAGGTGAAAACATTAGACAAAAACAAACGAAAGGAAAAAGGGATCGGTGCAGCTAGTAGACCGGCGACGACGACCGCCGAGCGCCACCCGAACAGGAAGGGGAGCCACCTTCGGTGGTATTCGTGACAGTACCCCCCCCCCCCCCTGACGCGCGGCTCCTGCAGTGCCCGACACCGGCCTCGGGGACGACCCGGGGGGCGAGGCGCAGGGCGATCCGGATGGAGGCGATGAAACTCCCTTAGCATAGTGGGATCCAATGTATCCCCACCGGGACCAGCACCTCTCCTCCGACCCGTACCCCTCCAGTCCACGAGGTACTGCAGGCCCCTCACCCGGCGTCTCGAGTCCAGAATGGCCCGTATGTGTACGCCGGGGACCCCTCGATGTCCAGAGGGGGCGGGGGACCTCAGCGCTTCTTCTTCTGCGTCCACTCGCAGAAACCTACCCACCTCCTGGTTCACTCTTTCCACCTGCCCATTACTCTCCGGGTGATACCCCGAGGTCAGGCTGACCGAGACCCCCAGACGCTCCATAAACGCCTTCCATACTCGTGACGTAAACTGGGGACCCCGATCAGAAACGATATCCTTGGGCACCCTGTAGTGCCAGAAGACATGGGTGAACAGTCCCTCCACAGTCTGTAGGGCCGTAGGGAGACCGGGCAAAGGGATAAGACGGCAGGACTTCGAGAACCGATCCACAACGACCAGGATCGTTGTATTTCCCTGAGACAGGGGAAGATCCGTAAGAAAATCCACCGATAGATGGGACCACGACCGTTGTGGAACGGGGAGGGGTTGTAATTTCCCCCGTGGCAAGTGCCTAGGAGCCTTACTCTGGGCGCACACCGAACAGGAGGAGACATAGAAGTGCACATCTCTCAACAAGGTAGGCCACCAGTACTTCCCTCTAAGACCTCGCACCGTCCTCGAAATACCCGGGTGACCTGACGAGGGTAGACTATGAGCCCACCGAATCAATTGATCACGAACAGCGAGCGGCACGTACCTAMGACCCTCCGGGCACTGTGGAGGCGCAGGTTCCTCCCTTAGTGCCCGCTCGATGTCCGCGTCCACCTCCCATACTACCGGTGCTACCAGCTTGGCAGACGGAATGATGGGAGTAGGATCGATGGACCGGTCATCAGTGTCATATAGGCGGGACAGCGCGTCGGCCTTAGTATTGAGGGAACCTGGTCGATACGAGATCGTAAAACGAAATCGGGTGAAGTACATGGCCCACCTTGCCTGACGAGGATTCAGTCTCCTAGCTGATCGGATATACTCCAGGTTACGGTGGTCAGTCCAGATGAGGAAAGGGTGCTTACCCCCCTCAAGCCAGTGTCTCCACACCTTCAGGCCCTTCACCATGGCCAACAGCTCCCTATCTCCCACATCATAATTCCGCTGCGCTGGCCCGAGCTTCTTTGAAAAAAAAGAACAGGGGCGGAGCTTCGGTGGCGTACCCGAGCGCTGTGAGAGCACCGCTCCAACCCCAGCCTCGGATGCGTCCACCTCTACGATGAATGCCAAAGAAGGGTCCGGATGCGCCAACACTGGCGCRTCGGTGAACAGCGCCTTCAAACGACGGAAAGCTCCGTCCGCCTCTGCTGACCACTGCAAACGCACCGGCCCCCCCTTCAGCAGTGAGGTAATAGGAGCCGCTACCTGACCAAAGCCCCTGATAAACCTCCGGTAGTAATTGGCAAACCCTAAAAACCGCTGCACCTCCTTTACCGTGGTCGGAGTCGGCCAATTACGCACGGCCTTGACGTGGTCACCCTCCATTACCACCCCCGAGGTGGAAATGCGATAACCCAGGAAGGAAACGGCTCGTTTGGAAAACTCACATTTCTCCGCCTTCACGTACAAGTCATGCTCCAGCAATCGCCCAAGAACCTTGCGTACCAGAGACACATGCGCGGCACGTGTAGTGGAGTAAATCATGATGTCGCCAATATACACCACTACACCCTGTCCGTGCAGGTCTCTGAGAATCTCATCAACAAAGGATTGAAAGATGGCTGGAGCATTCTTTAACCCGTACGGCATGA
Organism: Salvelinus sp. IW2-2015; assembly: GCF_002910315.2. Classification (NCBI taxonomy): domain Eukaryota; kingdom Metazoa; phylum Chordata; class Actinopteri; order Salmoniformes; family Salmonidae; genus Salvelinus; species Salvelinus sp. IW2-2015. Next base: position 11,774,593 of record NC_036842.1, read on the forward strand.
CGAGGTACTCATAATGGCCAGATGTGGTACTAAACGCGGTTTTCCACTCATCTCCCTCCCGAATACGCACCAGATTATACGCGCTCCTGAGGTCCAGTTTCGTGAAGAATCGCGCCCCGTGAAATGATTCCACCGCCGTAGCGATGAGAGGTAGTGGATAACTGAAACCCACCGTGATGGAATTTAGACCTCGATAATCAATACACGGACGTAAACCACCATCGTTTTTCTTCACGAAAAAAAAACTTGAGGAGACGGGTGACATGGAGGGCCGAATGTACCCCTGTCCCAGGGCTTCCGTGACATATGTCTCCATAGCCAACGNTGAGGAGACGGGTGACATGGAGGGCCGAATGTACCCCTGTCCCAGGGCTTCCGTGACATATGTCTCCATAGCCAACGTCTCCTCCTGGGACAAAGGATACACGTGACTCCTGGGGAGTGCAGCGTTTACCTGGAGGTTTATCACGCAATCCCCCTGTCGATGAGGTGGTAATAGGGTCGCCTTCTTTTTACTGAAGGCGATAGCCAAATCGGCATACTCAGCAGGAATGCGCACGGTGGAAACCTGGTCTGGACTCTCCACCGTTGTCGCACCGATGGAAACTCCTAAACACCTGCCTGAACACTCATCAGACCACCCTTGGAGAGCTCCCTGTTTCCACAAAATCCTMGGATTGTGAATAGCCAGCCAGGGAATCCCCAGCACCACCGGAAACGCAGGTGAATCGATAAGGAACAGACTAATCCGCTCCTTATGATTCCAGGAAGGGGAGCCACCTTCGGTGGTATTCGTGACAAACGTGGTACCTTCAGATGTTTGGAAATTGCTCCCAAGGATGAACCAGACTTGTCGAGGTCTACAATTCTGAAGTTTTGGCTGATTTCTTTTGATTTTCACATGATGTCAAGAGGCACTGCGTTTGAAGGTAGGACTTGACATACATCCACAGGTACACTTCCAATTGACTCAAATGATGTCAATTCGCCTATCAGAAGCTTCTAAAGCTATGACATAATTTTCTGGAATTTTCCAAGCTGTTTAAAGGCACAGTCAACTTCGTGTATTTAAACTTCTGACCCACTGGAATTGTTATACAGTGAATTATAAGTGAAATAATCTGTCTGTAAACAATTGTTGAAAAAATGACTTGTGTCATGCACAAAGTAGATGTCCTAACCGACTTTCCAAAACTATAATTTGTTAACAAGAAATTTGTGGAGTGGTTGAAAAACTCCACAACTCCAACCTAAGTGTATGTAAACTTCCGACTTCAACTGTATATATTAAAATATGAATATCATTCAGTGGATACCTAAGCCTATAGGCCTTTCTTTGCATTGCAGTGYCCTGATACATTTAGTGCTCAAATCTCTGACAGCTGAACCATGAGGTGGACAATKMTTGTTTTAGGAAAGTAGCCTAAAACCCCCMAAAATAAATTGATTATAAAATGTGTATGTGCTACTCATCGAAATACAAGGAATAGTGTTTTTGTAATTTGTTATAGGCTGTTTTTAAGGACACATAAATGTGGCTCATTTGGTTAACATCCCTCATTTATTGATGGAGCTGACTGTGCCATTTTGGATCTGAATTCATATGGATGTCCATTAAATTACATTTTTCCCGGTCATGTTGACCTGCGCAAAGTTTTCCTAAAGGAAATTCTGAAATGGCTTATTGTTTTTATGAAGATTTTAGAATCTTCAAATGAAAATCTGTTGCCAATTGGATGGAAATCTAGCTATAGACACCCTAAAGACTCTGGCAGGTGGGCTAGYCCAGTTTCAYTGATAAYGCCTGCACATCAYGGTTCACCAGCAGCCCCAAACRTCTAAAGAMYAAGTTACCAGCCAAACAAGCTTGTAAGAATTGTACAAGGTTGAAMWTTTTTTTGTCTCTATCTCTGTAATATGTCTGTATCTATGTCATGTGTCTGTATCTATGTCATGTGTCTGTATCTATGTCATGTGTCTGTATCTTCTGTAATGTGTCTGTATCTGTAATGTGTCTGTATCTATGTAATGTGTCTGTATTCTCTGTAATGTGTGTCTGTATCTCTGTAATGTGTCTGTATCTCTGTAATGTGTCTGTATCTATGTAATGTGTCTGTATCTCTGTAATGTGTACTGTATTTGTCTGTATCTATGTAATGTGTCTGTATCTCTGTAATGTGTCTCGTATCTCTGTAATGCGTCTCTATCTCTGTAATGTTGTCTGTATCTCTTGTAATGTGTCTCTATCTCTGTAATGTGTCTGTATCTCTGTAATGTGTCTGTATCTCTGTAATGTGTCTGTATCTATGTATGTGTCTATATCTCTTGTAATGTGTCTGTATCTCTGTAATGTGTCTCTATCTCTGTAATGTGTCTCTATATGTATCTCTATCTCTGTAATGTGTCTGTATCTCTCGTAATGTGTCTGTATCTCTGTAATGTGTCTGTATCTATGTAATGTCTGTTTATCTCTGTAATGTGTCTGTATCTTGTAATGTGTCTTATATCCTGTAATGTGTCTGTATCTCTATTGTGTCTTATATCTATGTAATGTGTCTCTATCTCTGTAATTGTGTCTGTATCTATGTAATGTGTCTGTATCTTCTGTAATGTGTCTGTATCTCTGTATATGTCTCTATCTCTGTAATGTGTCTCTATCTCTGTAATGTGCTCTGTTATGTATCTCTGTAATGTGTCTCTATCTCTGTAATTGTGTCTGTATCTTCTGTAATGTATCTCTGTAATGTGGCTGTTATCTTTTGTAATGTGTCTGTATCTTATGTAATATGTCTGTATCTCTGTAATGTGTCACTGTATCTATGTAATGTTGTCTGTATCTTATGTAATGTGTCTCTATCTCTTTGTAATGTGTCTCTGTAATGTATCTCTGTAATGTGTCTCTATCTCTGTAATGTGTCTGTATCTTTGTAATGTATCTCTGTAATGTGTCTGTATCTTTGTATGTGTTCGTATCTATGTAATATGTCTGTATCTCTGTAATGTATCTGTGTCTATGTATATGTCTGTATCTCTGTAATGTGTCTGTAATCTCTGTAATGTGTTCATCTCTGTAATGTGTCTGTATCTATGTAATGTTTCTCTGTAATGAAGTCTATCTCTGTAATGTGTCTGTAATCTCTGTAATGTTGTCTGTATCTCTGTAATGTGTCTGTATCTCTGTAATGTATCTCTGTGTAATGTGTCTATATCTCTGTAATGTGTCTGTATTTCTGTAATGTAGTCTCTATCTCTGTAATGTGTCTGTATCTATTAATGTGTCTGTATCTCTGTTAATGTTGTCTGTTCCTCTCTTAATGTGTCTGTATCTCTGTAATGTGTCTCTATCTCTGTAATGTGTCTGTATCTCTGTAATGTGTCTGTATCTATGTAATATGTCTGTATCTCTGTAATGTGTCTGTATCTCTGTAATGTATGTAATGTAATGTATGTAATGTAACCCTGTGGCAGTCTCAATGGAGGTGCCACAGGGTTTAATTCTCGGGCCATCTCTTTTCTCTGTATACATCAATGATGTCGCTCTTGCTGCTGGTGATTCTCKGATCCACCTCTACGCAGACGATACCATTTTCTATATAATTATTATTWAAAAAAATAAAATCAATCAATCAATCCAAACTGTGCAGAAGCCAATTAATGAATGGAAAGAGWCATCTGTTACCAAACACCAAAAAGTTTAATGACCTTCGGAGATTGTCAAGCCAAGCCTTCTATACTGGGTAAGCCTACAAGGTAGGAAGGATGTATTTTCTCTTTGTCAAGATTGACATAGTCTATTTATTGTGGTGTTAAACACAAACCATGATATTGAAGTGCCCAAAGTCGGWATGTTTTTAAAATTGGTTGTGGGGTATATTGGCACAGAAACCTGTTGGTGGAAAAATAGAATTATAAATGGCATCAARATGTTGAAAATCTGATTTCCCCCCTGGCTGATCATTGTCTGCAACCGGTTCTGATTGTAGTGTAATGAAACAGGCAGGGAGAGGGAGCTCGTCTGTGGTGGTTGGCGAACCCTTAACTTTCTGTCCGTAGCCCTGCGTGGCATCGACTGTGACACAGAAGCATGCTGAAATAACAAAGTYGATTTATAAACACAGCTATTGTTATTTGTGKTTGTGAACATTATTTTGAGTTAATTTGATGAGGGGGGAGGGTGTTCCATTTATTTTACAGTACAAGGGGAGGGTCATGTAAAAATATTTTTTACTTTGTGGAGGGGGGCACACTTAATTTTTTATGACACCTTGAGTTGGACCAGCCCCTCCCCCCAGTACATTTTGATCTGTCCCTGAGATGTAAAATTGCCCCACTAAGATCTCTTTGGCAAAAACTTTAAAATTAATGACAGATTTCTTGAGTTATCTTAGATTAATTTTGACTATTTTGAGGAAGTGTATACTGGCAACAGGATCTCAAAATGGACAAACAGTACTAATGTAACTTTAAAAAAAATGTTTTAGCTAAGGTCTTTTAACGAAGTATGCAAGCACACTCGTTCGGTTTGGCTAGCTAAATCTAGGCGCCAGCTGAACTGAAGCATGCTGATGCCTTAAGGCCAGCTGGAAAGCCTTTTAGAAGAGGCTTAATTTTTGTGGTAGCCTAATTGATGACACTCAAAACGTCTTATTTCAGAAACCATGTATCTATTGGTGTAGGTTACATTTGTGTTCGATCATGTGCTAATCGAACAACTATGAGTAAATTAAACATATTTTAATCTCCTTTGTTGTAGAGTGAGACCCTGACAGAAGCCATGCAATACCCCTTTAAGTTTTTCCGCGAAATAACAACGTGCTCACCTAGACGCTTGCGGCGTCACCGTGGTTACCGCCTTCTGTTTCAAACGATTGGTTGAGCCGTGGGAATATTCAAATTTACTCTTAATTGATTGGTCGGATGCCCGGTTTGTGCAGTCGGGAGAATTCATTCCTTGCACTTCGACATCTTTCATTTCGGTCGGCTTTGGGGAGAGAAGAGGACATGGGAGACAATTTGAACAGAATATAGCTACAAACTAATTTATTTTCAATATCAACCCATTTGGCATTTCGAACATACTTTTTAAAAGTGGTTCTCATGGATATTTTCAGACCGATAATTCCCAGTCTCATCGGACTTCAGCAACGTCTCGTTGGAAAAGGAAATACGCCTTCCGAACAGGGGAACAAGCATCCAGCAGTGGCGAGCCAAAGATAAACAAGCCTTATGATAACACTGAACACTGTATGTAAGAAATAGTTTTTATGTGCTATTCTAGTCTTCGTTGCATTACTTCATTTGACATAATCTCGCCAGGCTATCCATTCAGTTTAATGCATTGTTTGCGGTCATCAGCAGGTGCATTCATTTGACGAGGCTATGGTTAAGATTTGTAGACCTTAAGAATGRTGGGAATGGGAGGGAAATCAATCTCCTTTTATGAAACGTGGTGCATTTATATTGCCTAGATTGTTCCACTTGGATCAAATAAAGGTGAATTAATCCAGCTAATCCATCAATGTCTTGTGCGCAATGAGACTAGTAGCCCACTAATATGCGTATGGTCCCAGACCCAGTCTAGACTTGTTCATTATTTGTCCTGTAGTCTAGAATGACTTTCCTTTAGATTAACTGTTTTATGGAAACAGTCTGCCCTTGAATGCGGCATCTATTGGACCTGGTTCGAGAGACTGTGGGACAGATTTGAGTAATACTAGAATATTAAATATATTGGACTGGGACACAGGGTGGAAGGCTACTTTCATGTTTTTGATTGTCCGCTCCGTTTTAAGGCATATCCAGATACCTAACTGCTAAGTTTATTCTTTAAATGTATGTTGAGTATTAGACTAGCGTTTTTCAGTTCCCCTTTGTGCGCATTTGGAACTAGTCATAGCTGCGGAGGGTACTGCTCCACCCCCTAAAAAAGTATTAAAAAAAATATTTTTTTATACGTTTTTGTTTTTACTAGTATTAGCAGACTAGTTGTTGCCTGTCCCCTTTTCTGCAATTGTCATTCTAATGGCATCCAGAAAGAAAAAAACCCTGTCCTCAAACATTTACATCAAAAGGTGCAAAGTAATGGACAAAGACACAAAACATCCACATCAAATTCAATATTTTTCTTGATCAAATAACATGTAAAACTACAATGTTTTGTCCAGTATTAATTTACCGTCTTTACAAACCACAATGTAAATGTACATTACTGTATTGTACATAGGCTGGTCATCTAGGTTTGTACCCGTAGACTTTCCATCACCATGAAGAAAAACAATGTGCAATACAGTAATTGAGTACTCATGTGGCTCAGTTGGTAGAGCATGGCGCTTGCAATGATAGGGTTGTGGGTTTGATTCCTGCGGGGACCAGTATGAAAATGTATGCACTCACTACTGTAAATTGCTCTGGATAAGAGCATCTACTAAAATGGAAAAGGAATGAATAAGGCATTTCAGTTTTCACAGAACTAAGTTGCAAAGTATTTCAAGAAACTGGAAAACATATATCAAGTAATTGTTTTTATAWTGTATTATCAGTAACTTTTTTGTACAGATAATTATCATACTTTTCCAAAAAAGTGGTCCACTGGGCCTTTTACTAGTCCTGTATTAGCGGACCGATATAGAGGTCTTCAGCATGGCACCCCCAAACTACTTCTCTTCCATATGGAACCAGTCACTGAYTGAAAGCTACAAACGGGTCTAGTCTGGCATGAAGTTCCACTCTGTCTCTGAGGCGAGCAGAATGTTTTTTTGGCGGATGTACAGCCTGCAATAAAGGAGGACTTATGTGTCAGAAACCCAGTGGTTACAGGAAATGCTTTGAAGTATATTATTGGCCCTTCAAAGCTGCATCCAAAGGCTATCTTCCACGTCTATTGGCAAAGCCGGAGGAGGAATCCTCACACCTCATTGCACCTAGAGGCAGGGCTGAAGGTTGGCCGCAGTAAAGGGCCATCGATAATAGGCCGAGGTGTGAAATTCTATCCTGCATGCTTTCCTGGCGGTGTCAGATCATTTATTGGGTAGAGAGCGGTCACATCTTCTTCCCATCTGAGGTTTAGCAATAAAAGAGAGACACAATGGCAAATTAACAACTTACTCTACTATCTGACTTTTCTGGCAATGACAAAACTAAAACATTTTTTATTGAAGACATCTTTAAAAGCACATTTTAACCAGACTAWGTCTGAAATGCAAAGTTTTCAGTTTATGTTCTCAGTGTAGTCTTTTGAAGCCCATCAGGCCATATGTATGATGGACAGTACTTGACTTGGACTGAAATAGGTGCCGGTACTCATTTTGTTTATATCTAGGTGCAGGAGCTCCACACTACTTTTGAGCTCATATTCTATAAGAGGAGCAGTAGAACATTTGAGGTGCCGGTACTCCGCTCCAGTGAGCTCCTGCCCAAGTCAAGCACTGATGATGAATAGTCCTGAGAACTCATTCCATCCGTCTCCATGTCTCTTGCCTCAGTACCTGAAAGGCCTCTGTCTGTATAAATGTTATACCCTAAAGCATCTGAAACAAAATTAGGGAGGACCTGCTCTCACTCCTGCCCACTCACATAATTTAGCATCATTATGGGATTGCCTCTGAATATATTTAAATCATGAAATAAACATTATGGCCTTTTGAGTAGAGCGAATGTAATTAAACTAAATGAAAAATGCTCYGACTTACCCTCCCCCACATCCCCACTAAGGAAATTGCTTTATTCACACATCTTGAGTTGACATTCAATCTGTTTGACTKGGCTCTACTTTAATAATTCTGTCAAGTCTGCAGTTTGAATAGCAGTGGCGAAAAACTGTTACTTTCAGCTGCCACTCTGTGTGTAGTGCTGTATGTTTAATATATGACTGAGCATAAAGTCAATGTAATTACTCTGAAATTGCTTTGGCTTTGCCTGTAATGTCTGTATTGGTTTTGACAGACAACATCCTTCATTTTGGGGAACATTTGGGTTGGAGGATGGAAAGTGTCCTTGTGTTTATTATACTGGAGTGATATAACCCAGGCCTAGTGGGGGTGTCAGACATTTTACTGAGTAGCCTAGTAGCAAAACTGATATATCGGCATACTCTGCTCTAATTAACATTCTAGATATTGGCTTGGCTTGTGCTTTTTCTTGATCTGAGAAACAGTTAAAACGCTTAGCTTTTTATGGCTTGGCCAGCCTGTAGTCTGTGTATCAGAGGCTAGCGGGTAGAATTACAAACAGTCATGTGCACTTCTCCCTGGGGTTTTCTACAGATCACCTCACACCCATCAGCATTTTATCTCCGGATCCATGATGGGGATTTTGTCATCTGCTGGCTTGTTTCTCTCTGCTCTCCATGCAGGTCACCATAGGAGTAGCTCTTTTGAAGGTTCTGCGTTGGCCCCCCAGTCCACTCGTCTAGCCACTCAAGTTTTCAAGTTTTAATGTCACATGCACAAGTACAGTGAAATGCCTTTCTTGCAAACTCAAAACCCAACAATGCAGTAATCAATAACAATACAAAAAATAACACAAGGTAGAACAAAAAAACACAAGAAATAAGAACAAGATTAAGTAAGTAAGCATACTATATACAGGGTCAGTTTCAGTAGCATATTTACAATGTGCAGGGATACTGGATTGATAGTATGTTATGCCTCTGTTGCATGTTATGCTCTGCTAGGTTTCAAACCAATGAGGTGTGTGCATATTTAGCCTGGAGTTCTATGATTATCTTAGCTACTATCAATTCACCAAGAGATTTGGAAATGATTTTGGAGTGTGTAGGTGACATGCACATCCCAAATTTCTCCACCGGCTAACAAAAAAAAGAGTGATGATAAAAAAGACATGAAAATAATTCTGCACCACCACAGGTAGGGCTACATGAATATCACATTGTATTATGTATCCCGTAGTTACTCTGCAGGGGGCTATATTGCCTACTGTGTGCAGCAGGCCCACCCACTCTCATGTGCCGGTGAACTGTAAGATAGAATTGATAGGTTCAACCAGTCTTTCCCTTGATGCRGTCCTTTGCGCTTCATATCCAACACACAACTAGGCTATTAGKCCTAGTCATGGGGCAAAACAAAATGGCTATTATTACCAAGATGGTTTGTTGATGATAACCTAATAGTGGGAATTTGTGTTTCCTGCCCAGTGACTGTTTGCTCTTTTTTTTTTTTGTGAGATCGAGAGAGTCAGTGGAGGTAAAGTGACCTCAGAGAGTGCATGGACGGCCAATCACCATGCTCTGCTTAAAGGGATATTGTCAATGGCTTGGTTGCTAAGCTGTTTCTCCCATGCATCCATAGTAATCACCTTTTATCTCCTAACAATGTCATGTGTAATTATGAACTAGCTGCCATCTTTTGAAATCTGCCTAATTGGTCTTTTTAAAATTTTGATGGGATGAGGAGGCTAAGAGACAGGGGGTTAAGGGTGGGGGTTAGAGGATTGGATCTCTGGGGTCATTGGGGAGGGGGAGCTCTGGGGGCTGTCGTTGCTGTGTTTGCCATTTGAAACAGCCCGTTGTTTTGTGTACATTATGGTGCTCCGAAACCTCAAAGAATACACATACTGCCTGATTGCACGCAAAGCAATGTTATCTGCCCTTACTGGGAAGGCAGCAGGCAGAGGTCGTTTTGGATTAGTCTAGGGACTAAAGTCCTCTTTCTCCAAGAACAGTTTGGTTTTTCCATGCCGCCCTGCGAGGACCAGAGCTTATCATTAAGTGTGGAAAAGGAGTTCTCTCCAGTGTGAGTACCCTGCAGGGAGCATTTTGCTAATCTTTTCTCATGACTTCTCTGTTTTTATTAAAATGTTTAATGACTTGAAGGAATCAGTGACCCTTAACAGCATAATGAATGGCCTTGCCTGCACTGACAGGAGAGGGGAGGGCATGGTGGGTGGGTATGTAGGAGTTTGGCAGTGAGAGGCACTGTAGCCAAAGCTATACTGTAGGAACATTTTGACTTTGTAGACAACATCTCATCAGGCAGGCATAGCTGCCACTTTGTCTCTAGAGGGTGGGTGAAACAAACAGTTAGGATCTTGATGGGAAATTGATTATTAAACCCTAAGGACATACAAACACTAGTTAAAGGATTTGTTCTTGGCCAGTTTGAGAGCATAAACTCAAAGTACTTGTAAAGCCCAGTAACAATGATTGGTTGAGATGGTCTATGAGAATATTCATGAGAGGTCTAACTTGACTTTAGTCTGCCCTGTCTGTGGTATAGGCCAGTCCAGTCTAGTCTGGTTCTGTAGACTCTTCACCAACCATGCTAATCTGTAGAGAGAGTCAGAAGAACATCTGTCACTGTGTTTTGACTAGAAAAGCTTCCATCTCTCCCATGTGTGCTCTAACTGATTAAAGACAAAGACAGGCCTTTTGATTATTGCCTGGGTTCATCTTTTGCGGTTTCCACTCCCAGCAGGTGAGACTGGCAGTCAGTAGGCGGATCATAGACGCAAAGCATCTGTAGATCAAAACGGATAGTTATTGCTCTGACGTTGTGTGTATGTTTATACCTAGCTAGCTTTTGAACATTGCTCATTACAATAACTTGGGATTTTCTTTGTTTGTCAAAGCTTCTTCTGTCAGAAAGCTTGAGTACCTGCAGCATAATATGCATGTTTTTGTAAGGCATGGACCATTTCTCAAGTCGATTCATACTAAACAAACATCTGTTATGTCTGTAGTTGTTGGGCTGTGGTCTGATRGCTTAAGGTGTGTTTTGATTAGATCCAGGCATCTTGTCAGTGCCCTCAGTGAGCAGTCCTCTCTCTCTGCCCATTTGTCAGCCCACCCACACCCATTAAAACCTGTCAGAAACTGTTCAGGGTAAAAGAGCAGGCTTTATGGGAAGCACAAAGTCTAACATGTCATACAGAGGAACTGTATTTTGTCGTGAAAGCATTCATTCACAATTCAGTTCAAGGCCATCCAATGTGGTTGTCCACAATTAATACAAAAAATTTACAAATATATTGTGATGACATTTACATGCAGAGCACACAGCGGGCATATCGACGTAAATATTATTGTTGGTTATTAATAGAGGCAGACTAAATAATGATCTCTGATGCAGCCAATACAAAGTGTCAGTGGTGTGGGACGGGAAGCCCAGGAATGGGGCATTTGATTGGCAAACATCTGTATGGACAACAGACAGGAAGAGATCTGTCTGTGCACTCTGCCTCACTAACTGTGTGTTTATATATATATATATATTGACTTCTAGTGTGTGTGTGGTATATGTGTATATATATATATATATATATATATATATACCACACACACACTAGAAGTCAAGGTTGGCCAATGTTCCCCAGGGTTATCCAGTCGGTGTGTGGGATGAGGATAAGATAAGGCCCTGTTTACTTTTTATGCTCCCTCGGCTATTGCCAGGCTCCATGCCCAAAGCACGAGCAGTGATTTTACCTTGGCACCTGTGCAAGGACAGGGTTGAGGGAGCCCAAGGCTCTGTACCAAGGTTCCCTACTGTGAGATCCATTAATGATGCCCTGACAGAACTGAATGAGTTCATGGGATTTATGATTAGCCTACATGGGCTGTATGTTTAGGTTACCTACTCCCCCCAAGTTGACAATGTGTCTGGTAAAATATATATTTTTCTTTCATTCTAGTAGAGAATTTTATTTTTGGTTGGCGATTTAGTATTTTYTTTGTGGTTGTGCATGTACTTGGCCTAGGTCTAAAGAAATGTTTAACTGAATTTGAATACTCTACTGAGTCTAGGCTTCTCATCCCCTCCCGCTCTCAAAATGCATCTGCCAGAAGTCTCTCGAGGGATATTCATATCGACCCATTGTATTTATATTCCATACATTTTCGAGCAAGTGGATGCATTGTATAGAAATAACAATCCTCCAAACCCTGCTTAACTGTTGTAATACCTTTTTATAGAAGCTAATCTCAATGGAAATGAGGCTCATTGTTGTCGGCCTCAGGCCTTGTGCACGCTCATTGTGTGGAGCAGAGCTGTTCTGGGTTGTTTGGATGTCCTGCAGTTCAACCTTGTTTTCTTTTTTTGTTAAAARAAAATTGAGAATAAGAGGAAAAATCTCTCTCTCAAACCATGTTCTGATACCAATTATGGAAACTATTAGAGAATTTAAACAGGATGGCTCTTATCGGCTAATCCGGGAGTAATAGATTCCATTAAAAATGCATGAGGGGGTGCAGAGATGAAACCGGCAGCTGCAGTAGCAGTGCTGTCTGTCAGTCTGTTTTAGACTCAGACTAGACTGCTTGCCCTGTCTCCCTGGCTCCATCGCTTTGACAGGATCCTGTGTCCATTTAGAGGAGSCCTTTGAGAGTCAGTAGATAGCTTGCAGTCACACTTAAAGACTGTCAGTCTGGCATTGCAGGTCATTGATGGAAATGGTTGTTAATACTTTAGGGCTCACTTTTGGCATGAATTATTCACAAAACCTCCTGCATTTTCAGTGCTTTTAAAGCAGTCATTTTATAACCATTTTTACTGTCATCCCCAAACAGAACCTGTTGTTTTGCAGGTCTTTGTGACCATATCACTAATGGTGAGTCTTATCCAATGTTTTTACCAGTGTACTGTAACACCGTTGATGCAGGGTGCATACATTTCAGGTTGTAAAGAGCCTGTAGGTGGCTGACCGCTCTTTGCAAGGTTATAGCTCTGTTAYTCAGAGTGATGACGCTGTAAGGAGGCCACTCAGTGTAGAGACGTAAAAAAAAAAAAGTTAAATTAGGTCAACGTTACTGTATGAAGTTTGTGTTCCTCCTGTGTCTGTGTTTGCATTTGGACCTGTCAGGGATTTCACAGTGGTTAGGGAAGGAAGGACGTTAGCATAGCACTCTAATGAATCCAACTAGAGAGTGAAAAGGGCGCTCAGCCTAAACCTTTTTTCATGATMATCTAATTATTAACTGAGGATTCTAAGAACTGCAAAGACAAGCTGAGAGGATTGGGGGAGGAATGAGGTTGAGGGAGGGGGGTTAGTGTGTTTTTTTTTTTGTCTGTGTGTTTTAGTATTTATTGAAAGGAAGGGTCACAGGGCAATGTTACTCTGCTCCAGTCAAGGCCCTGGAGACCGTTCAGAGGAGAGAAGCTTCTGGAAGGTCAGGCAGATCACCGCCTTTTTATCTGTGTAATTTCCATGTAAAAGGACCCATGAGCACCAACGAAGTTCATAAGAGGATATCAAATTGGGTGTCAAATGAAGGCTGTCTATATTTTGAGGAAATGATACATACATTTTTCAACCATTTTCCATCTTAAAAATATGGCAATGGCTTTAATTTCTAGTCAAACAGATAGGAAAAGGGCTCTTAGAAAACATCTACCAGAAAAAGTCTTAAAAGATAGAAGGGTTGGCTGAAAACGTCACGAAAAATGATGTGCGCCCATCGATGGGGCGGAAGCTGTGTTTTGCTATGATTCTGAATGGTCAGATCGCTGGCAACAATGACAAGAAGCTGTGTTTTGCTATGATTCTGAATGGTGCAGAATTGCTTGGCTAAGCAATGACAAGACAGCTCTGTGTTTGTTGACTGCATTCGCCTAAGATCGGGTCAGACCGCTAGGCAAACCAATGGACAAGAAAGCTGGGTTTTCTATGATTCTGAATGGTCAGATCGCTGGCAACAATGACAAGAAGCTGTGTTTTGCTATGATTCTGAATGGTCAGATCGCTGGCAACAATGACAAGAAGCTGTGTTTTGTATGATTCTGAATGGTCAGATGCTGGCAACAATGACAAGAAGCTGTGTTTTGCTATGATTCTGAATGGTCAGATGCTGGCAACAATGACAAGAAGCTGTGTTTGTTATGATTCTGAATGGTCAGATGCTGGCAACAATGACAAGAAGCTGTGTTTTGCATGATTCTGAATGGTCCAGATCGCTGGCAACAATGACAAGAAGCTGTGTTTTGCTATGATTCTGAATGGTCAGATAGCTGGCAACAATGACAAGAAGCTGTTTTTGCTATGATTCTGATATGTCAGATAGCTGGCAACAATGACAAGAAGCTGTGTTTTGCTATGATCTGAATGGTCAGAAGCTGGCAACAATGACAAGAAGCTGTGTTTTGCTATGATTCTGAATGTCAGATAGCTGGCAACAATGACAAGAAGCTGTGTTTTGCTATGATTCTGAATGGTCAGATAGCTGGCAACAATGACAAGAAGCTGTGTTTTGCTAATTTCTGAATGGTCCGAGAGCTGGCAACAATGACAAAGAAGCTGTGTTTTGTCTATGATTCTGAAAGGGTTCAGATCGCTGGCAACAATGACAAGAAGCTGTGTTTTGCTATGATTCTGAATGGTCAGATCGCTGGCAACAATGACAAGAAGCTGCCATGTGGGGAATCATAGGTGGCTAATTTCAGCAAGTTTTTATYTYGTTCTTGATACCATGTCTTGTTTTAAGGTGTTTTGACTGATTTCATGTCGATGCTAATATGGCAAAAAAATTCGCTAGTTAACAACAGCAACGATGTATTTGATAGACAACAAGTGCTCTTTTTGCAAATGTATTTGGAGACTAAATATAATGTACATGTCGGCAACAATCTAAGCCAACCCTGTCTGTTTTGCCCCATAGTTGCGCACGTGTCGGTTTTGTTTCTAAACAACCAATCCATCTATTAGAAATACATCAAAACGCAATAATGTTGAAGCGACGAGCCCTGCCAACCAGGGTTTCTGTTAGGAAAATGTGACACCTGACAACGTGACAGGGAATATTTCAATTGACTGGCTATTTGAGACATTTTCCGGACCCATATGCATTGGGTTCATAACAAATTAGGGCGTCTACCCACGGTGCTCAGAATGACAGAAATCACATGTAGATTCTGGTAATGCATCTGAACAGAACATGCAACTCATGTAATGAAGCAGCCAATAAAACGTCATTTTCAAACATTTGCCAAAATGCAATTCGCGGGAAAACTAAGAAAAGAGGGGGGATCTAAAGATGCAACAACTAGGATAGGTTGTTAATATGACTAGGATTGGCTTCTGGACAATTAAATAAAGTTTACATGAAAACCAATAGAACAGGAGAGAAATGGCATAGCGGTGGGTCCAATAGTGGAGTAAATGGAAAAATACATTTGCCAAAATTATATAATTACTCCTCTTTATACAGAAATAAATAAAATACTTCAAAATACTTCACCAGAAGCATCGATTAGCCACAGAGGAATTGAGGATCATTAGCTTCTTTAAGAAATAGCTGTGGATTGTTTCAAATCACAAGCTCGTATGCGTATTTGGGAAGCCCGCAATTTGGGCAGCATGTGTGGCAATAGGCCTAGCTGATTATTGAGTTGCGGCTGTACGTGAAAAGCATCAAATATCTGTGACGATAATGTGTCGTGAGTATAATTTCAAATGTTGACAAGAAGAGGAGGGTGTGTGGTGACGATATAGGTGAGTCTCTCTCCAGAATGGCTCAGCTGTCTCCCGCCAATTCTTTCGCTTTCATTGTGTGAATTGTTTGCCCTTTTATTTAAAAAAATTAATTCCCCATAATATAAACTCAGCAAAAAAATAAACGTCCTCTCACTGTCAACAGCGTTTGTTTTCAGCAAACTTAACATTTGTAAATATTTGTATGAACATAACAAGATTCAACAACTGAGACAAACTGAACAAGTTCCACAGACATGTGACTAACAGAAATTGAATAATGTGTCTCTGAACAAAGGAGGGGGTGAAAAATTAACAGTCAATGCAGCTGGTGGCCACAGACACTAAGTACTGCATAGCATTTCCTACTCATGGACTGCACCAGATTTGCCAGTTCTTGCTGTGAGATGTTACCCCACTCTTCCACCAAGGCACCTGCAAGTTCCCAGACATTTCTGGGGGGAATGGCCCTGGCCCTCACCCTCGGATCCAACAGGTCCCAGACGTGCTCAATGTGATTTGGGCTCTTCGCTGGCCATGGCAGAACACTGACATTCCTGTCTTGCAGGAAATCACACACAGAACGAGCAGGATGGCTGGTGGCATTGTCATGCTGGAGGGTCATGTCAGGATGAGCCTGCAGGAAGGGTACCACATGAGGGAGGAGGATGTCTTCCCTGTAACGCACAGCGTTGAGATTGCCTGCAATGACAACAAGCGCAGTCCGATGATGCACACCGCCCCAGACCATGACGAACCCTCCACCTCCAAATCGATCCCGCTCCAGAGTACAGGCCTCGGTGTAACGCTCATTCCTTCGACGATAAACGCGAATCCGACCATTATCCCTGGTGAGACAAAACCGCGACTCGTCAGTGAAGAGCACTCTTTTTGTCAGTCCTGTCTGGTCCAGTGACGGTGGGTTTGTGCGCATAGACGACGTTGTTGCCGGTGATGTCTGGTCTGGACCTGCCTTACAACAGGCCTACAAGCCCTCAGTCCAGCCTCTCTCAGCCTATTCCGGACAGTCTGAGCACTGATGGAGGGAATATGCGTTCCTGGTGTAACTCGGGCAGTTGTTGTTGCCATCCTGTACCTGTCCCGCAGGTGTGAAGTTCGGATGTATCGATCCTGTGCAGGTGTTGTTACACGTGGTCTGCCACTGCGAGGAYGATCAGCTGTCCGTCCTGTCAACCTGTAGCGCTGTCTTTCGCGTCTCACAGTACGGACATTGCAATTTATTGCCTGGCCACATCTGCAGTCCTCATGCCTCCTTGCAGCATGCCTAAGGCACGTTCACGCAGATGAGCAGGGATCCTGGGCATCTTTCTTTTGGTGTTTTTCAGAGTCAGTAGAAAAGCCTCTTTAGTGTCCTAAGTTTTCATAATTGTGATCTTAATTGCCTACAGTCTGTAAACTGTTAGTGTCTTAACGACCGTTCCACAGGCGCATGTTCATTAATTGTTTATGGTTCATTGAACAAGCATGGGAAACAGTGTTTAAACCCTTTACATTGAAGATCTGTGATGTTATTTGGATTTTTACGAATTATCTTTGAAAGACAGGGTCCTGAAAAAGTTTCTTTTTTTGCTGAGTTTGTCACAAGTAGTAAATCTACTGTTAATCCCTGTCATTTGGTTGCATTCATTTCTGTTAATACATGTAATTACAGTCATTTACAATTGTCATTCTGAGTCAACGTTCTTTGCAGAGTTCACAACCTGCTGCACTTCTGCCATTTTTGGTTTATTTCATAACCATAATTTATGAGATTTTTCCATTTTTTTCATTGTCTTTTGTTTGGAGWACTCCATGTGAGCAGTGATCAATGAGCATGACTGGTTTCTCTGTCCTGTTAATGTTGAGGGAGCGCACKCGYCTGAGGACGCATAGAAGTACCTGTCCTGCTTGGAAATGTAGTAAAGTGTTTTTTTAACATCCATTGTAAATTATAATATATTAAAACAATASTTCCTCACAGTAAGCTATTTGAAAAAAATCTTTCTAGCAATCTCCCTCTTGATAATCACCAATCCTCGGTGTGAAAGAGCAATGGMAGTTATAGGCCAATGCAGATGTAGGCATATAGGCAATGAGTTCCATGCCCCCCTTTTTATCTAGCCACCAATGGATCACGGTGTATCAATGAGTGCATATGGCAGAGGCTGGTGATCTCACATTAGTTGACTTTTAACTTTTACATTTGATCGTTTTAATTCAATGATTTTGAGAAATGAAAACATTATTATTGAAATAACGGTTCCCAGAAAATGCGCATATGAAAATCATAACTGGCACGCAGAATGGTAGAAATGGTAGGATAAAGCTTCCCCAAACTTGAAACTCATGCGCTGCCTATGAAGTGTTTTTATAAATGAATTGCCTCCACATKTCCATGGTCATATTTTGCCAATAGTTTACATTAAAGCAAGGTAAGACATGCCTAATAATATKAAATAAAAAAATTCAAACAATTAAGTATGTTTCCAAAATGCATACTGCCTCCAGCTCACATTGTAAAGTGGCCTGATATAGACTGATAAGYATGACGGTCAAATGYATTTACATCAATCAATGAAAATAATTATTTTGCAATGGGATTTTTTTCTCCTGGTCATTTTGGCCAGGAACAGTTTCATTTATCAACTTTACATTTTTTGGCTGGTCCAAAAGCCGGCAATTGACGGCTAACGAAAACCCTGSTGCCAACTAATATCAGCACTTATATTTAGTTTTGGATCTTTTTTTTGCCTTTTGTAAGTTTTAAGAAGCATTGCCTTGTGCCTTGTAATTCCATGACCAAAAAAAATCCATGTATCTTTTAAGATATTTTCATATTTTCACATTTTTCTCCTTCATGAGGAGACAGGATAATGAATGTTCACAGAAGTAAGTAAAGGTAGACCTACCAATTACTTAGTCTTTTTACTGATCTCAATGTTTGTTTATGCATTATTAAGTGATTTAAAATGTGTAGTTCTGTTACCAAATCAGTAACATAATTACGGACAAAACAGTAATGGAATGAATACAATTGAATTGGCTACAATGGGGAAATCATAATATTCGCAGTTCAGTGGATCCCTCCATCATTCTTAATTGGAAGAACGTCTGGAACCAGCGCAAGACTCTTCCCTAGAG
>NC_036842.1:11793172-11928202 GCF_002910315.2 Salvelinus sp. IW2-2015
GGGTCACCTGCTACTGTCTTACGCTTCCCTGGTGCATACTGTTGATGCTCAGTTCAGTTCATACTGATTTCTTTCGTGTTATGGTCGTTCAAGCGAGGCGTGTGAAACATTGGACAACTCCTCCCTCTCTCCAGTATATGTTACACTCTCCAGCTCTTACTGATTTAATGAGCACCTTTTTATTTACTGTACTACATCTGGCACGCGACCAGGAGTCATGGACTTAACGTCCCGAGACGTCATTTTTTGGATTCAGACGGGTTTGATTTTCGGGTCTAAGAGTGATTTTGGTGCTGGACGGCCTTGGTGGATAGGGTTGATTGGTGACCAGACCGAATGTGACCATCATAGAACGTCTATGTTTTATCAGTGTTTGGACCGTAGTAGGAGCAGCGTCAGTAGAAAGTATAGTAGTAGAGCACGAGTTAAGTTATATGTATGACTTTTGGTGTCTAGTGTTTTGTGATCTTCAGTGTGTAGAAGTTGTACTTTGCTTTTTCACTTTTGTTACACATTTAAGTATTTTAAGACTTATTATTATTTGTTTTTTTTATTAATCTATATTTTACATCAGTATCTATGAATGTGACTATTATAAATATTATTTTGGATCGTAGAGCTGGAGTGAGGGTGATTCGGAAACTAATTGCTATGAGTCGAGGATTTGGAGTGTTTGTCTAGAGTTGCTGTGTGACTGTATTGTCATGGTGACATCCTTCTATGTAGAGTATGTTTGTTATCTTGATCTGGGTTCGGTTGTGTGGTAATTTCAATTGATTGATTCTATTTTTGGAGTTAGTGTGAGAATGGTCAGCTGACTTCTGTGTAGTGAGTAGGAGGGTGGATCGACGATGAATGTGGTATGTGGTGTCAGCAAAGCTATGAGGTAGTAGAGAAGATTGTCTGTAGGAGTACATAAGGGATTGTGGTGGGCGATTTTTGGTATGTGGGAGCGGTACGATCCTGGAGAATGTATGAGGTCTCCGGGGTCTTGTAACAAAGTTTAGAAGTAGAAAGAAGATAATATTGGAAATAGGATAAGATATAGAGGGTTGAATGAAAAAGAAGTTGGGTTAAATTAATGAGAATATAATTAGTTATTAAAGTAAATTCAGAGAATAAATTTAGGCATACAGTAAATTACTGAAGAATCCAATTTAGGGTATTACAGTCATTCCTGAGAATCCACTTTAGGTATTACAGTACATTCTGAGAAATCTCCTTTAGGCATACAGTACATTCTGGAACCTTAGGGCATTACAGTACATTCTCAGAAACCACTTAAGGCAATACAGTACACTTCTGAGAAATCTCCGTTAGGCCTTCCAGTACATTACTGAAGAATCCTCCTTCAGGCATTACAGTCATTCCTGAGAATCCCCTTTAGGCATTAGCAGTACATCCTGAGAATTCCTTTAGGCATTACAGTACATTCTGAAATCAAATAGAGTAAAACCTGTACTGAGCGGCGTTATATGTGGTATTATTACAATTAATATGAATTTACATTTCATGAATGTATACTGTCAGTTGTTTTACAATCCCTCTTTTGTAGAATTTTATATAATAGCAATTTACAATAAGTATGATTTAAATATAGAGGTATTTCTCTTAGTTCTGTCTCCTGACTTGGGCATGCATACTTGAATCCACCAAATCTAAACAAAGTCCCTTCAAGAAACATTATAATATAAGTAAACAAAAATATATCCATTGTAATTACCAGTGTTCTTTTGAAAAATAAATCATTCTCCACATTGTGTTTTTTCAACACAGGGGAATCACTGTCATTCTGCTAGCCCTAGGAGTGCTGTGGGTTTTGTAAATGTACAGTTATCACGTTCAGTGCACCCTGTCAGGTTTGTTCTATTTTGGCTTTTTTGGCAGCCCTACTGAGCTCAGACAATGTCATTCTGTCAACCTGGCGAACAAGCAGAAAAGTAATCGTTGTATCATTCTGAATTGTGTGGTAGCTCCAGAACTATTCTGTCCTCCTTTTTACTGACCTTTGATCCCTGTCTAGAGTGGAGCCAAATCAGAACAGACAGGTGTCTATCTCTGTTCTGAAGAGATTTCAAATACTTTTTACGTTGCTAACTTCAACCCACACGTCACATACCCTACAACACATGCACACACTCTCTCCACACTCTCTCTCACACCCCACACACACACTTTCAAGGTATACAAATAAGATTAGTGAGATTGTTTCATTGGAGAGAACATGAGAAAATGACCCACTGCCAGGCAGGACTCATCTCTTTGAGACACATCCTTTTTTTTATTAAATTTACCAAAAAAGAAAAGGAAAAATACAACAGAGTAATAAATACACTTTAATTCAGCAAGCCATCGTGGAATTATCAAGCATGTGCAGGAAGCAATGAACCCCACAGGGCGACAACTGGGGTTGCCTGGTAGGTTTAACGTTTCACCCTTCCCCCTCCTGAACAAACAATAGAGTAGAACCACACACCCTGAAACACTAATGTAGCTATGTCAGGACGTGCAATACAATGCACTATATTTTTACTAGGATTTAATGGTCTTTGGTCCAACCAGCTTGAGAATCTCCCTGACAATCTGTGACTTTCCTTTCTGATCTCTGAATATTTTTTTAAAAAGTTAACCAGGAATTGTAACTCTGGTCCTGGAGTGTCCGCTCGCGTCTGGAGGCGACTGAATCAAACATAAAAAAAAACAAATCATGGCCTTGATTGGACCAGATTGGTGATTCCTTCCCTTTTTCTCCCGGAGGTGACAATCAGTTCCATCACAGTAGTTAGTGACAGAACCACTCCAAGCCAATGGCCTCTCCAGATTTAGATCAATCAGCGGAAGCATCACTCTGATTATCATGCTGACTACACCGGCACGCGCTCCGCGTGTGCATCATAACATGTTGATTTTGTATATCCCACCAGATGTGACATAACACGCAGTGTTAAAAAACTAAACACCGTGCACAACTAATATAACTTGGGGACAGCAAAACAGACATGAGAGGCATGGACATTAGCCTAGATAGCTTGTGCCTTAGCAGTTTTGTCCTGGGAGATGACATTGGGGTTTGTTATTTACCTGATCATGCATATGGTCCCATTAGCGGTTCTTTTGTCAAATTTTGGACCGAGATCATACAAAAATCATGTGTTTATCTACACGGCGGATTAATCCACAGATAAAAGGGAAAACCTAGATAGGTTTTTAGTTCTATTTGATTATATCTTCCAATAAACCAGTGGTTTGGTTGTCATCCTGATATCCAATAACCGATGGTAACTTGCAGCGCGTATAGCAAGTTCTATTTTAGCGCTTGGCTACGGCAGCAGCCATTCACATGTTCGAGCGGTTGTGGGGAAAAGAATTGAATAACTATGTAAATGGTGTACGATGTATTTTGCAACTTAGCCGGCGAGGCGTGAACTACTAGCATACTGCACAGCGGTAATGAGTTGTTTTTACAGGTGTGTGCGTTATTCCCTGAAGTGGGTTTTGACTCAGGTGGAGGCTGCTGAGACGGACAGCTCATAATAAGGGCTGGAATGGAGTGAATGGAATGGTACAAACACATGAAAACCCAGAAATATGTTTTTGATTCCTTCGCTCCATTCCGGACAATATTACTGAGCCGTTTCTCCCTCAGCAGCCTCGACCTGTTTGAATACATTCAAGAATGCATCCTGTCTTCCTCCATCCTTGAATTATTTCACTGATCTGACACAATTTCTAAAAGGTGAAAGTAGGTTCACTTTCAAGCCTTGACTAATCAGAGATCACGCTTAGGAATGGACGACAATGACGAAAGTAATGACAAATGTAATGCACTAATATGTAGGTCGCTCTGGATAAGAGCTCTGCTAAATGTCCTAAAATGTCAATGTAAATGAAGGTAGGTGTATTTCTTTTGTATTCCAACAGGACCTCACACAGTGTGGAATGGGGTCAGGTTGTAGAGATTGTGCTCAGGTATGGGGAAGTGAGTGTGGTTCTATGGTGATTGTGTAGACTTTCTCTTTTCACAGGGGTTGTCACAACCTGAGCCAATGTTAAGTAAACATGTGCAAAACTTGTTGGAATGGTAACATAAAGTCAGAGCTGACAGCAGTCTCTGTGGGCGCTTTGTGTCCCCGTAAGAATGTTCCACATTCATTTCTGGTGGCAAATAGCTATATATATATTCCTTGTGAGCAATAGCTATAAATATATTCTTTGGGGTCATTTCCATTACAACTCCAGTCAATTCAGGGAATTGTGACAATTGACATTGGAGAATAGAACCTGCATAGGAAGAGTTTCATGGTCCAGTTCAATGGTGTTCCTTGAATGCAATTCATCTAAATGCTGGTCTACCGCTGTAAATGCTCTGGCTTGGAAATCTACTCACATAACCGTTGCATGCAGGCTTTTAGGTTGTAGTCAGATGCAGTGGCTGTAGAGGACAACGTAGTGAGATGTTCTGTAGGGCAGCAACCACTTTTGGCCAGTTAAAGCAGCCGCACTAATGTATTTTATTTAATCTTGGCTTTTCCATGAGAACTGGGTTTAGCAGCACGGACTCTATAAGTGTCTGCCCTAATTTGTAAATACATGGTGCGTCCCGTTAGGTCAGGTCAAGTCGTTCTAATATGAATCCAGGTCAAGGTCTAATCTCAAGTGCTCCGTTTGAACGTGACAGTTTTTTTTACATTTATTTTTTTTACACTTATTTTTTTTTACACAAGTAATCTTCACTTTTAACACTTTAATCTGTGATATTTACAATTGCATATCATAGAGTCGACATTAGTTATTTCCATAGACCCCAACTTTATTATTTTGCCCTTATTCATAGTCTAAGTATTGAAGTCAGCAACAGTAAAAAAGTTGCATTCCAGTGAATAACCAGCTCATCCTCATCCCAGACCCTCACTACACCCCCAGTCAGCTACGGGCGCAAGTCTCTACCACAATCCACAAACCCCAGTCACTTCCCAGTCACTACCCCAGTTATTTCTGTTCCTGGGCTGCTGGTTTCCAATTCTGACACAACTCTTCACTGATAAATGAAGTTATGGATTGGACGTTTAAAATGTTCAGTGTGAATTTGGTTGGCGTTTTGGTTAAGATTGTGCTAAATAATGCAGAACTTGGTCCTTCCAAGAAATGTGATTAATAGGGCGAGGTTTTGCATAAAACATTTACAAAAGTGTCTCTCCTCTCCTCCCTACATATAGACTTAGAAGAGATTATTTTTCATCACTTTATACGCAGAATCAATAAACCTCTTCGTAATACTTTTGCTTAGTTTTATTTACTCTTTAACTTCTAACTACAAGTCAGTTAAGACAAATTCTTATTTTCAATGACGGCCTAACAGGGCACAGTGGGTTATACTGCCCTGTTGAGGGCAGAACAACAGATTTTCACCTTGTCAGATCGGGGATTTGATCTAGGAACCTTTCGGTTACTGGCCCAACGCTCTCACTAGCCCCAATATGTGATTTACTATGACAATCAATGCCCTGATAACACGTGTGTGTGTGTGTGTGTGTTGTGTGTGTGTGTGTGTGTGTGTGTGTGTGTTGTGTGTGTGTGTGTGTGTGTGTGTGTGTGTGGTGTGTGTGTGTGTGTGGTGTTGTGTGTGTGTGTCGTGTGTGTGTTGTGTTGTGTGGTGTGTGGTGTGTGTGTGGGTGTGTGTAAACAACATAACTCTCAGCTAAGCCAGGGAAGATCATATCCCTAAATCATTTAGCATTTTCACAATGTTATTTTCTCAGTGATTGTGTTAGAGAGACAATAATATTTTTAAAGGTTTTAAAGTTACTCATAGTTTTCAGTAGTGAAAGTTGAATTATTAATTTTCTCGGCCTCTCAGTTCAAATAATGCAGAACAGTTTCTGTACACTCGTTTTTCTCTCTCCTCCGTCTCTTTCTCTCTCTCCTTTCCTCTCCATCGTCTGTCTTGTTCATATTAATTATCACTTCTGTGTGGTACCCTAGTTGAATGTATTGTCTTGCTTGAATTCTTTCTGGATGTTTCGGTTGTTTTCTTTGTCCCGACCAATTAGACAAATTGGTTGCTGCTCAGTGAGAACACATATGCGCATTGCTCGTACCTTTCAACACTATTGCTTTAAATTAACATCAATCACTCCCTACCCTCCATGCCTCCCTTCCTCCCATGCCCTCAACCTTCCCTGGGCTAATTTTTCTCTGGTCTCTTTTATTACTCTCACTCTTCATCTCTCTCTCCTTTGACTTCTCTCCCATTACTCTAGCTCTGCTTGCCTTTTACCCCTTCCTTCATTCTCTCTCCTTTTTCCTTCTCCTCTCATCTTTCTTCTCCATCTCCAGAGCGCTCCTCTTTCTCCCCTCTCTTTTGCATCTCGTTTTTTGTTTTCCTTACCTCCTCTCCTCCACTTGATCTTCTCCTATCTTGGAACAGCTTGCTAGTTCCTGAAAACTGCGGACCCCATCTCAACCCTCCTCCCCACTCCTCTTCTCTGCATCCTTTTTCCTCACTCTCCAGTGAGCTGAGGGAGCCTGCACGTTGACCCTGTACGCCTCCAGCCGTACACCTGCAGCCGATCATAGGGCGGCTGTGAAGGGGTCAAAGGTGACCTGAGCCAGACGCAGGCGGAGGAACTCACCACCCTGAGGGCCAAGGAGTGACCACTGGTACTCGAACACCCTCGTCCTGCCTCCAAATCGCCTTGGACCCACCGCCCGTACCCCATGATGCCCCCGTATGCGCCCGCTGGCCTGACCTGGGAAGGAGAGCATCCTGAGGGGTCATTATCCTCTTCTAAAACGTATGCCCAATACCCACCCTTCCCGCAGTCAGCCAATGAACCCTTTGGGTACATCCCCACGCAAGAAGTCCCCGGGTCAGAGATATCCCTCCACCCTCCCTGTCCGGCCTGGCCACCACAACGTTGCTTTCCCATGCTCTAGCCCTCCCTCCCCGTGCTCCCGGGGTAATCATGCCTCTGTCCCGCTGCCTCCCCCTGCAGGATGCTGGCGTGAGTTGCGGGCGGCTGACTCTGAGTAACGGGTCTGGGCAGTTGGTTCCAGCCCTCCACCACCACATCACCACAGAGGATTCTGGTTCAGCTGACCTCAGAGCCAGTGCGTTTGGGGGACAGGGCCGGCGCGGAAGGCCCTGCGACCCGCCATGGGCAGGGTGGCTGAATCACACGACCCAGGCGCCACCGGTACTCTGGCCAGCCATGGAGCCGGAACGGGTCAGACGCAGCCGTGTGCCCTCTCTCGGGAGAGGGTCCTCAGACTGACCCTGCAGGGGACGGGGCGAAGGAGGAGGGTCAGTCCGGGACAGGGCAGGGGAACAAGGAGGAGGAGGAGGGTCAGTCGGGACAGGGACAAGGCGCCGTGGGAATGAGGCGGAGACTAGAGGTCAGTCCGGGAACAGGGACAGGGAACGGTGCTTGTTAAGTGGAATGTAGATAAAGGATAACAAGAGGTGATGGTTGAGGTTGAGAGAATTGTAAAAGGACGCGAATGGAGAGATGACATCGCGGAAATAAATTAAAGCAGAAGCCCGGAAGTAAAATAAAAGGGCAAATTTAAGAAACGGGAGAGAGAAGGAGACCACGAGAAGGAGAAAGCAAAAGACAGAGAGACAGGATGAGAATAGACAGCACACAATGAACAAGCAAGATAGGAGAGGAGTGAAAGAAACAGAGTTTTTAGAAGGTAAAGAGAAGCAGGTTAATAACTAAACGAGCTAACACTGTGACAGAGAGGGGGATGAAGAGGAGAGAGATCAGACAGACAAACGTTAAATGAAAAAGACAGAAATTTCCAAAAGCAAAACATAAAAAGAATACATATTCCACTATTGTCTGCTCTCAGTATCAGCAGTGTTAAAATCACTTCATGATAACACATGGTTCGTTCATTCATTCATCTTTGTCAATATCGGTGTCGGTCTCTTACCCCAGTCCACCGGAGTCATACTGTGGTTCTGCTTGCTCACTACTGTTCCTCTGTACAGTTGCTTCATGAGCTCCCCCCCTCCACCCCTCTCCGTGGCTGTATTGGTCGTGGCTCCCTCCATCTGAGGTGCTAACCCGCTCTGTGGGCCTGTTCCGTCTCACTCTTCTGTGCTCATTCAGCTGGCCTGCACGTACACGGCCGGCTCCAGGGCCCGCAACCATGGCCCCCTGATTCTTTTGGATGAACCAGAGAGTGGTCTGGGTGCCCCAGGGAAGTGGTAGGCAGCTCGAGCCAAGCCCCGGCTCATAATGGCCCCCCTGGAAGTACGGTCGAGAACCTGGCAGGGTGTGGCTTGCCTGTAGCAGAGGCGGCGTAACAGGGCCTCCAGGGCCGAGTAAGGCCGGGTCAGGGCCTGGTTCTGGGCCCAGATTTATGCACGGGCCTTGTCCTGGACGGTGGGAGTAGCGTACTGGGGGCAAAGATGGGTGTGGACAAGGCTAGACAACATGTTATGCAGGCTTTTACTAGGAGCACCCACCAATGAGGGATTGCACAGTAGTAGCAGATAATCTCTCACTCAGCACTGTGGATAATGTTTTGTAGGGGAAGTAGGGTGAATGCCACAACAAAGTGTCTAATAAAGTGAATAGTTCCTCTTTATTTGTTTTGAGCTAAGAGGGCTGATTGAGGCACCAGAAGGACAACCATCTCTGCAGCACTCCACCAATCAGGCCTTTATGGTAGAGTAGCCAGATGGAAGCCACTCCTTTAGTAAAAGGCATATGACAGCCCACTTGGAGTTTGCCAAAAGGCACCTAAAGGACTCTTATACCATGAGGAACAAGATTATCTTGTCTGATGAAACCAAGATTGAACTCTTTGGCCTGAATACCAAGTGTCACGCTTGGAGGAAACCTGGCACCATCCCTACAGTGAAGYATGGTGGTGGCAGCATTATGCTGTGGAGATGTTTTTCAGCGGCAGGGACTGGGAGACTAGTCAGGATCGAGGGAAAGATGAACGGAGCAGAGATCCTTGATGAAAACCTGCTCCAACAGCACAACGACGCTAAGCACACAGCCAAGACTTTTAGAATTTTACCATTTATTTAACTAGGCAAGTCAGTTTAAGAATTTGTTCTTATTTACAATGATGGCCTTCTTGTAAAGCCCCCCTGGACAAACCCTACCCTAATCCGGACGACGCTGGGCCAATTGTGCGCCGCCCTCTGRGTCTCCCGATCACTGCTGGTTGTGATATAGCCCGGGATCGAACCTGGGTCTATCGTGATGCCTACTAGCACTGCGATTCAGTGCCTTAGACGCGGGAGACCGAGTGGCGCAGGAGTGGCTTCAGGACAAGTCTCTGAATGTACTTGAGTGGCCAAGCCGGCGCCCAGTATTGAACCCGATCTTACATCTCTGGAGAGACCTGAAAATAGCTGTGCAGCGACGCTCCCCATCCAACCTGACAAAGCTTGAGATGATCTGCATAAAAGAATGGGAGAAACTCCCCAAATACAGATGTGCCAAGCTTGCAGCGTCATACCCAAGAAGACTCAAGGCTGTAATCGCTGCCAAAGGTGCTTCAACAAAGTACTCAGTAAAGGGTCGGAATACTAATGCAAATGTGATGGTTTCGTTTTTTAAAATTTTTAATAAATGTTCAAAAATGTTTAAACCTTATTTTTGCTTTGTCATTCTGGGGTATTGTGTGTAGATTGACGAGGGATTATTATAAATTGTTTTAAATCCATTTTAGAATAATGCTGTAACGTAACACAGTGTGGGGGAAAAGTCAAGGGGTGGGATTATTGTTTTAAGGCACTGTACGTCTATGACTGGTTCAGATTTGGACTGGTCCTGACTAACACATTTGGTTTTGTTTGGGGAAGGAACTCATTAGAATAATAGCCAGTATGTAAAATAATACCTATATATGCAAATTATATGATCTTGCATATTTCTAAATTTGTGTACCTATTCAGCATACATCACCATGAAGAGAATGGCATTTATATCCATAATTCTACATTTCTGTGTAGTACAGATCAAGGACCCATGATATATAATTCTGCACCAAATTCCGTTACCGCAATTCTGTTCCCTGGTGTAAATCCACTTCACTTACTGTAGTTAAATAACCAACATTTTTTTTCAAACTTAAGGTGTCATGTCAACAAGCTGACACCCCATTCTTTCAGCGGGCATATTTGAATCTTTAATTCGGAGCAGATATTTATTAAGAGATTTGGGAAAAAGTGAACGCATAAAAAAACCGAGGGAGAATTTAACGTAATTCTGTTACAAACTTTGCATCTACGCAGTTCTTTTAGTGAATGTGTTTTTTGTGAAATGTTTTGTGTAAATTGTTCAAAGTAGTCCTTGTGCATGGAGTTGTATGGTTTGTTAACCTTGGAATCAGTGTTTTTTTGTTTGGCATACATTTTAAAGTAAAAAAATCTGAATGGCCTTTCACACTTTCTGTGGTTGTTTATTTCAACACACTTTCTTGTTTGAGGGAAAATTTTAAGAATCTATCCTGCACGTTTCATAAAATGTTTCCATTAATCCAAACCATATTCTTCGACACTCCAAGGTTAATCCGTATGAGATCATACATCAATATTCTTCTTCCAGTGTCAGTGCAGCTTTCTTACTGCAACAGAGTAGGTACTGGCACCTCAAATGAGCTACTGCTTGAGTTCCTGCACCTCTTAGGGCGCTTTCATGTATCCTTTTATGATCCTGGAGCATTTGGTACCCTGATCTGTTCAATAAAGCATGTGTGAAATGCAAACGAACTCTGGCTGAAACTAATCCTGGACCTGCGGGAGTAGTGGATCCAAGAGCAGAGTACAAGGTATTGTGACACGGCAGTGTGAGTGGCGCGGAACCTTTTTGCCTGTTGTAAACATGCTAGCTCGCTAACGTAACGTGCATTTTGCTAACCGCAACCTGAAACGGTCTTGTGAAAGCAAAACGTATTCTGTAGAATTCTCACAAACACTTCAGGAAGCCGAACCAGGGTGCTGAATTTCATATGTGAAAACACCCTAAAGAATATTAGGTCAAAGCCATTGTTGAGTTCCTGCACCTAAATAAACAGTACCGGCAYCTTTTTCAGTACAAGTCAAGCGCTGATCTCATCCATAGGGGTGTTTCACAAATGACAGCCAGCCACCAAGTCAACCCACTCTTCATCAGTCGCTAACTGACTCTCATACTGTTGATGGATGCAGAAATCGGGGAGGAAGCTAAGGAGGATACTCTCTTCTGCCAGGTTCCTAGATAAACAGCCATGGCTTGACCGAAAGGACAATTGTCTGGTGTTTAGATAAACAAACTAATTTTGAGGAATATACCTGGCTCATAATGCTAACTGATGTGTTTACGGTCTGACAAACAAATTATTAGG
The DNA here is from genome assembly GCF_002910315.2 of Salvelinus sp. IW2-2015. Lineage (NCBI taxonomy): Eukaryota > Metazoa > Chordata > Actinopteri > Salmoniformes > Salmonidae > Salvelinus > Salvelinus sp. IW2-2015. Next base: position 11,804,528 of record NC_036842.1, read on the forward strand.
CTATGTCACTTTGACTGTGATTCAAAGTTTTTGCCTGGTGTAAGACATTTTCAGCCTGACAAATGATTTCAGTAAATCTAAGGCAAACTTTCTAGATAAGAGATATCAGGTTTATGTGCCTTATCAATTGCTCTCTCAAGGGTAGGCTACTCTGAAGGATAGACTACATGTCCTTGGGGGACCATCTGGATCCAGTAAGAATATAAGAGGATCATTTTTAGACCTCTGTTCATTTAAACCATGACAGCCATCTAGCTCCCCATCACTACCCTTCTCCCTCTCAAAGTGACCTTGTTATCTTCCAATAAACAATCGTCTTTCTTCCCGAGCCCAGGACAAAAGGCAATAACTTGTAAAATRAGACATTTTATTTTCCAATGCCATTCCCGCAGACCCCCTCCCCCCAAAAAATGAGCTCTTAGCCCATCATTGATGGAGCGGCCAATTTGTCTGCCAAAAYGTCCTTATCAGGGGAAACCTTGGGAGACAAAAGATGGAGTGCAGAGCCAGGGGTCTTATCAATGTGGCATACCCTCAGCGGACCTGCATCACGCCTGATAACGCCTCTTATCGCAGCCACTGATGTCACCCCAAAGTGGCAAGGATTTACTGTCCTTGCCACTCAAACTTTGTCCCCTTYTTTTGATTTTTGATTATTTATTTTTTATCCATCACCGTGGAGACCTTGCAGACAAAAAAAAGGAAGAGGGAGAAGAAGAGGAGGAGCTGAGTAGATCTATGGGATTAAGCTGAGGTTTTTAAGTCAAATCAGGAGCTGAGGTTAGCTGGTGTTAAACTGCATGGTTCATTTGAGAAAAATGTGGTCAGCACTCAGCAGCAGTTTGAGGTTTTGTGAATGTCGGCAATTCTAACAAGAAAAAAATAAAGCAGGTGGGGAATCGGATAGATGACCATTACCATGCTTGAAATCCCAATTGGGTCATAGTCATAAGGCTTGAGTAGAGCTGTGTCGATGAATCTATCATTGTACCTTGACAGTTGTCTTCTTGCTGGCAGATGGCTGACTGATTGACAGTTAGCAGAGACAATTAACTTCAAATATCTTGGGTTTTAGTTACAGTTTTAACAATATGAGCTGTTGAGTTTCATGTATTTTTTTAAATGCATCATCTAAAGTAAGGAGAACTGATGGGGATATCACTGAGTGAGTAGGAGCTGGAAAAAAGGTCTGACAGACAGTAGAAGGAGCCCTTTATCTCAATGACACTGGTACTCTCTGAACTCACTTTTTGATCTGTCTGTACTCTGTCCTTTTTAAAGTCTAATTGAGAATGCAAAAGTACTTTTAGAGCGCTAAAATAACTGTTTATTTTACATTTACATTTTGATGGGATGAAAACAACATTCTGCCAGTTATGCATGCCATTTCCTTTTTCTTCCTTTTTAATTTTGCTTAAATAAAGCAGCGGCCTCTCTCTGAATAATGCCTGCCTTGATGCATTTTTAATCAGGAGAAAATTGGGAGAGTAATGGAAGTTATTCTGATACCCGTCTCTCTCATTTTTCGACAGTAAAGTAGTGGAGGCATTTCCCTGGAGATTTCTTTCTCTGTGCCTTTTCTCCTCAACCCTCTTTTGACAAATGCGTGGTAATGGAAGGGTTGTTGTGAAATTGGTATTCTTTTCAAAATGGAGTCTGACCATAGAGAGGCTTTTAGCTTGTCAGCTGTGTGTGAGCAGATGAGAGAGCGAGAGAAAGAGGCTGTGCTGGGTGGTTTGAAGTGGGGCTGTCACATTGTGAGAGGAGAGGCAGGTGGGGGAGGAGGAGAGGACGAAAGGGGTGAGAGAGTTGGGGGGGGATCTCTTCAGGCACCTGACTAGAATGAAAGCCACTCTGTTCCTCCTTTCTTTTGGGGTGGAGGTAATCATGTTTCTGTAGCCAGTCACTGAGCTCTCTATCCTGTGGCTGACTCACTTAAGCTGGCCTGTGGACATTTGAGGGAGAAATGAAAACAAGCCAAAGAATTGTAAAAGAAAAGAGGAAGACAGGGAGAATAAAGAAATGAAGACAGCTGTGTGCAAGACATTCACTTGAATTGAAACTTCAGGGGTGCTGTTTTTTTGGATAGAAGTAAAAGATTTGCTGACCATACAGTACCATTTAGATGTTGTTGYAGGTATATAGGCCTATGCACCTACCTATAGAGAGTAGAATATAGTACTCTGCTTAAGTCTAGTATTCAGAATGATAACTACAATCAAAGATACTGGGGTAAAACACTTCTTAATCATACACAAACACACCTACACTCCCCTTCYGTATGTATTTAGACAATGAAGATAAAATTGTGAATTTGGCTCATATATTTCAGCATTTTGGATTTGAGATCAAATATTTCACCTTTTTATTTGAAGGTATTTTCATGTATATCTGTTTTACCGTTTAGAAATGATAGCACTTTATTCAACTAATCCCCACCCCATGTGAAGAAGTCATAAGTATTTGGACAAATTCACTATTAGTGTATCAAAGTAGTTAAAAGTTCATTATTTGGTCCCATATTCCTTGCACGCAATGACCCTCAAGCTTGTGTGGCGAGAAYCTCGTTGGATGCATTTGCAGTTRTGTTTTTGCCCAATAGTAACTGAATGGTGAAGGAAGACCGGAGTAAGTTTCTTTCTAAGTGAGTAGATACGATGTTTCTGACCACTTCTAAATTAATCCTGATAATGCCGTGATTGAAAAAAAAAATCAGGACTGAATGAATCATGAATATTGATGAGTGAGATGCTGTTTAGAGGCTACACCTCTCACATTAACCAATAACGGGGGAGGTTAGCGTTTCTTTGTGGGTATGATCACTGTGCCTCTGTAACCTCATCATTAGTCACRATTTTAATTCATGATTATCTATAATCATGGTAGCATCCACATAGATGTAGTAGAAGTGTTCAGAACATCTTTCTTACTTACAATAAAAATTACTACAAAATGGCACAATCCAGAACAAACTGCCAAATGCATCCAACAAGTTTGTAGTCACAAGCTTGATGTAGTCATTGAGTGCAAGGAATATGGGACAAAATACAAACATTTTGACTACTTTAATACACTAAGTTAATTTATCCAAGCACTTAAGCTTTATCCCCTCCCCCCTCCATTTGAAGAAGTCGTAAGTGCTTTCATTTCTAAACGGTAAAACCGTCAGTTAAGAACAAATTCTTATTTACAATGRCGACCTACCAGGGAACAGTGGGTTAACTGCCTTGTTCAGGGGCAGAAAGACAGATTTTTACCATGTCAGCTCGGGGATTCGATCCAGCAACCTTTCGGTTCCTGGCCCAACGCTCTAACCACTATGCTAGCTAGTGCTAGATGACAATTTTCAGGTCTTGGCATAGATTTAAGTCAAAACTGTAACTAGGCCACTCAGGAACATTCAATATTATCTTGGTAAGCAACTCCAGTGTAGATTTGGCCTTGTGTTTTAGGTTATTGTCTGGCTGAAAATTGAATTTGTCTCCCAGTGTCTGTTGGAAAGCTGACTGAACCAGCTTTTCCTCAAGGATTTTGCCTGTCCTTATGGCTGTATTACATTTTTATTTACAAAAAAAACTCCCTAGTCCTTGCCGATGATCAGAATACTAATAGCATGATGCAGCCACCACCATTCCTGAAAATATGAAGTGTTACTCGGTGATGTGTTGGATTTGTCCCAAACAATGCTTTGTATTTAGGACAAAAATTAACTTTCTTTGCCACATTTTCTACAGTATTGCTTAAGTGCCTTGTTGCAAACAGTGTGTTTTGGAATATTTTTCTTTCTTTTCACTCTGTCATTTAGGAGAGTATTGTGGAGTAACTACAATGTTGTTGATCCATCATCAGTTTTCTGAAATCACAGCCATTCAACTCTGTAACTGTTTTAAAATCACCATTGTCCTCATGGTGAAATCCCTAAGCAGTTTCCTTCCCCTCCGGCAACTGAGTTAAGAAAGGACGCCTGTATCTTTGTAGTGACTGGGTGTATTGATACACCATCCACAGTATAATTAATAACTTCACCATGCTCAAAGGGATATTCAGTATCTGCTTTTTTATTTGTACACATCCTCACTTGTCTTTGTGGTTGAATCTGTGCTTGAAATTCACTACTTGATTTGAGGGACCTTACAAATAATTGTATGTGTGGGATACAGTCATTTAAAAATCATTTAACCACTATTAATGAACACAAAATGAGTCCATGCAACTTATTATGCAATTTGTTAAGCACATTTTWWCTCCTGAACTTATTTAGGCTTGCCATAACAAAGGGGTTGAGTACTTATTGACTWAAGCCATTTCAATTTTTGATACATTTCTAAAATGTTCTACAAACAAAATTCCACTTTGACATTATGGGGTATTATGTGTAGATCATGGACACTCTCAATGTAATACATTTTAAATTCAGGCTGTAGGCKAACACAACAAMATGTGGAAAAAGTAAAGGGGTTTGAATACTTTCTGAAGGCACTGTACATATGGAGGGGAGTGTATCCTTGTGTGTGCCGAAGCCATTTGGGGGAAAAGAGCTACTTTTGGCTTTTCACTCCTGATCTATATCAGCATCAATTCATAGAGACATTCTAGACTTCCTGAGCTCCAGGCTAGTGACTGGGTAAAGGATACAGCCGACAGCAACARCAGGCCTTGTAAATGCGCTGTGTTATTTGCAACAGAGTAAGATGGAGAGCAGAAAAGACCCATCATAGCATCTGAGCAGAGTGGGGGAAGTTGACTTGATGTTAAGTGATATTACATGCTTAGATGTGTAGCCTCTGTAGTTCGAAGGGGGGGTTGCTGAGTTTGAATATGGTGTTACGGACCCGAGTGGGAAAATGTTTTTAAATTCAGGGCTTAAAAGGAAAGAGAGCGAGCACAGGAAACTCCTGAGGGGCAAAACATCCATCAGCATGGTAGCAGTTTGCTTTCAGGGCTTTGACTTAAGATTAGATAAAAGGTTTTGCATTCAGTTCAACTGCCAGCTGCTTATAATTTAATACATGATAAGTCTAACTGATGTTTTTTTTTCTCTCTGTCTCTCTCAGGATCCCCCAAGGTCCGAGCGGCTGTAGATCCCAGAAAGCAGCAGCCATGTTAGCCTGCCTACAGAGACGGCAGCAGAACCTCTCATCTCAGCGTCTGGTATGCACCCCCAAGATCCTGGATGCTCCGCAGCAGCAGCAGCAGCAGCAGCAGCAGCAGCAGCAGCAGCAGCCCAGCACACGAAAAAGTGAGTCCCCGTGTCTCTGCTCTCAGCAGCTCAGGACAAATCAAATCAAATGTGTATTTGTCACATTTGTCACGCCAAATACAACAGGTGTACACCTTACAGTGAAATGCTTACTTACAAGCCCTTAACCAACAATGCTTTAAAAAAAGTGTTAAGTGAAAAATGGAAAATAAAAGTAAAAAATAATTAAAACAGCAGCACTAAAATAACAATAGCGAGGCTATGTACAGGGGGTACCGGTACAGAGTCAATATGCGGGGGCACTGGTTAGTTGAGGTAATTGTGGTAATATGTACATGTAGGTAGAGTTAAAGCAACTATGCATAGATTATAAACGGAGATTAGCAGCAGCGTAAAAGAGGGGTCTGGGTAGCCCTTTGATTAGCTGTTCTTATGGCTTGGGGGTAGAAGCTGTTAAGAAGCCTTTTGGACCTCGACTTGGCGCTCCGGTACCGCTTGACGTCCGGTAGCAGATAGAACAGTCTATGACTAGGGTGGCGGGAGTCTTTGACAATTTTTAGGGCCTTCCTCTGACACCGCTTGGTATAGAGGTCCTGGATGGCAGGAAGCTTGGCCCCAGTGATGTACGGGGCCGTACGCTCTACCCTCTGTAGTGCCTTGCGGTCGGAGGCCGAGCAGTTGCCATACAGGCAGTGATGCAACCAGTCAGGATGCTCTTGATGGTGCAGCTGTAGAACCTTTTGAGGATCTGAAGACCCATGCCAAATCTTTTCAGTCTCATGAGGGGGAATAGGCTTTGTCGTGCCCTCTTCACGACTGTCTTAGTTTGTTGGTGATGTGGACACCAAGGAACTTGAAGCTCTCAACCTGTTCCACTACAACCCCGTCGATGAGAATGGGTGCATGCTCGGTCCTCCTTTTCCTGTAGTCCACAATCATCTCCTTTTGAAAACAGCCTCTGACTCTACATTTCACTACAGAGACCCATTTTGTTTAATTTGTGGCGCTGTGTTTGTATCTCTGTATAGTGACAGWCGGATTTCGCGAAAGAAAGCCCTGTATAAGATTTTTAGGGGGAAAGTAAAGCTTCACTTTACATACACAACTGTAGTTTAGTTGAGAGAAGTAGAGCGTTGCACCCGGGTAAACCAGACYCTCCTGTAGCAACCATTTGTACCAYTGAGCCTCCATCTGATGGAGTTGATTGGCTTCAATTATGCCACTCGTCTCTATGCTGCATCGGWGGTGTGGAGTTCTGCCTGCGGGGCTACGGAGCAGGAGCCCACAGGGCTGTTCTGTGGTGAGGAAGGGCAAGTTCACCTTGGTCTATCTACCGCTGCCTGCCAGGCTGTCTGGCCTGCTGAAGAGAACCGTGCAGGGTAGATATCTCCCACTCAGATCTGTGTGGATCCTCTGGGTCTTATCACAGGCAGTCATCTTGCACTCTTTCATTTCATTCTTAAGAGCACTGATCAATGATGGAGCGGAACGCTGTTATGTTGGCTGGCCCGGTTGTTGTTGCTGATGATGATGATTTACCCTGCCAAGGGCATACTAGCACACAACCCCCCCCCCCACACACCTTCTCCTAGTCAGCCCTGAACTTTTGCCAATATATCTATTTTACACTTCTTACCTTATTATATGCCTCTTTCACATGTACTTGCACGCTCTGCCATTTTAACTCTAAACACACCGTGCTTACAGTTTATTATTCAGGTGTTTGCTATTTATGCTGCATTATATGGCTGGTACACGGTCAAAGAAAACCCTGTTGTCATGGCCACTCTCGCTCTGAGACCTAAATGACATAGGGGAGAGTGGGGTATGTTGAGGTGTTTTTTAAATTCAGCATCACTACGTCAAGGGAAATATATTATTCTTTCTAACAARTACAGTACCAGTCAAAAGTTTGGACACTTACTCATTCAAGGGTTTTTGTTTAGTTTTACTATTTTCTACATTGTAGAATAATAGTGAAGACATCAAAACTATGAAATAACACATATGGAATCATGTAGTAACCAAAAAATATTTGAGATTCCTCCAAGTAGCCACCATTTGACTTGATGACAGCTTTGCACACTCTTGGCATTCTCTCAACCAGCTTCATGAGGTAGTCACCTGGAATGCTTTTCCAACCGTCTTCAAGGAGTTCCCACATATGCTGAGCACTTGTTGGCTCCTTTTCCTTCACTCTGTGGTCCAACTCATCCTGAACCATCTCAATTGGGTTGAGGTCAGGTGATTGTGGAGGCCAGGTCATCTGATGCAGCACTCCATCACTCTCTTTCTTGGTCAAATAGCCCTTACACAGCCTGGAGGTGTGTTGGGTTATTGTCCTGTTAAAAAACAAATGATAGTCCAACTACCTGCAAACCAGATGGGATGGCGTATCGCTGCAGAATGCTGTGGTAGCCATGCTGGTTAAGTGTTTCTTGAATTCTAAATATATTACTGACAGTGTCACCAGCAAAGCACCATCACACCTCCTCCTCCATGCTTCATGGTGGGAACCACACATGCAGAGATCATCTGTTCACCTACTCTGCGTTTCACAAAGACACGCGGTTGGAACCCAAAATCTCAAATTTGGACTCATCAGATCAAAGGACAGATTTTCACCAGTCTAATGTCCATTGCTGTGTTTCTTGGCCCAAACAAGTCTCTTTTTCTTATTGGTGCCTTTTAGTAGTGGTTACTTTGCAGCAATTCGACCATGAAGGACTGATGAAGGCCTGATTCACACAACAGTTGATGTTGAGATGTGTCTGTTACTTGAACTCTGAAGCATTTATTTGTCCTGCATTTTCTGAGGCTGGTAACTCKAATGAACTTATCCTCTGCAGCAGAGGTAACTCTGGGTCTTCCTTTCCTGTGGCGGYCCTCATGAGAGCCAGTTTCATTATAGCGCTTGATGGTTTTTGCGACTGCACTTGAAGAAACTTTCAAAGTTCTTGAAATGTTCCGGTTTGACTGGCCTTCATGTCTTAAAATAATGATGGACTGCCGTTTCTCTTTGCTTATTTGACCTCGTTCTGTGCCATAATATGGACTTGGTCTTTTACCAAATAGGGCTATCTTCTGTATACCACCCTACCTTGTCACAACACAGTTTATTGGCTCAAATGCATTAAGAAGGAAAGAATTTCCACAAATGTACTTTTAACAAGCCACACCTGTTAATTGAAATGCATTCCAGCTGGTTGAGAGAATGCCAAGAGTGTGCAAAGCTGTCATCGAGGCAAAGGGTGGCTACTTTGAAGAATCTCAAATATAAAATATATTTAGATTTGTTTTAAGATTTTTTTTGGTTGCTACATGTTTCCATATGTGTTGATACATGATTCCTATCTTTACTGTATGCCTTCATTCAGACTTCTCTGCTCAATATCACTTACCCTTATTTCTGGAACAGGGCTTTCGTTTTGATGTGCCAATTCSTAAGCAAGTTTTCTGCATTTGAGGCTACTAAGTTCATTAAACTGGTTAGCGAGATTCTTAATATGTTTAGCAAATTCAGACTCCATGTAATCAGATAAGACCTTGTGTGACTCTGCTACTCTATCATAGCCTGTCTTTTGCACAGTTACATGTTTGTTTTCTTTTTTGTCAGTGTACCTCAGTGTCATTCAGTACATTTWATAATTTTTTCCCCCTCCCTGGCTGCTGCTCGACTGGACTTCTTCCCTTCTCTCACGTCCTTGGCTGCTCTCGCAAGAACCTCAAGGGGGGGCTAGACCCCCTGCTTGTTTTATGGGGCATGATGTCTGCTCTGTAACAATAAAAATGCACTATTTTGAGTTCATATGCATGACACACAAAAATACTATGCATATTATACATAAAACTGACTATGTCATCCATTATTTGTATGGGGTATGGTGGCCATTGGCTCAACTTATCCTAAGGCAAACATTTAGACTATTATCCCACACAGCTTCAAGGATGCACTTTCATGCTAGGTTTAGGACCTCATATTGTAGCTTATACAGACCCCAACTGATGTATAAAACGATCTACTTTGGTTTAGATACAAGCATCATGAAACCTATAACACATCAAATTCATTTGACTTTGTGAAAATCCRTTTGTTTACCACTTTTCCCATGTCTTCCTTCATAGTCTCCATGAAATGACCTCTTCCTAAATATTTGGTCACATGATTCATTTTGTGTATTGTTTCCTACAAACAAAGGGTGGCTCAACTAACCCTTTGGCTCAACTTACCCCGCCCTCCCCTATGTAACATAAGCTAGAGATGACCTCATTCCCTAACCAATTGAGGATCTTCCTTTTGAACTTGGATCAAAGAAAATGCTTGCTCAAGCACATGTGTTAATCAGTTGATAAGTGATTGCAAGCCATGTTATCCATGTCATAAACAGAGATTTCAAAAGACCGTGTTTATTATTCCCACTGCCAGTGCACATTATTATCACATTTAATGAGAGTATATGTTGTGGCAGTTGTCGCCTGATGAAACCAGCACAGGGCATTCTGAGTTTACGTATCATATTTCCATGATTCAATTCAGAGATAATGTTTAATCACTGTGTTTTATACTGCTCTGTCAGATTTCTGTGGAAGTTTATGACATGAATTTATGGGAAACCGCATATCACGCCGTGCCTATCCCCACATAGCTAGCGTAATAACATATTCACTTTTTTTTTCGTGATATAAATTGCCTATGGAAAATGCATAAATCGTCTGAGTGATTAACCTCTTGGCCGATGAGTAATTGTGTGGAGACATTCAGACGAAATGCAAGCTGATGGATTTGTAATGTATATTGTACTTCTCTAGCTTCACTTCCCAGATTTGGGCCATGAAAACAAATCCTGTGTATCCCCCAGCTTTCCTTCACATTGAAACCTTTCACTAATGCTCTCTGGGAGACTAGCAGTCTCTCTTCCCTATCTCATATCCCCATGTCCCTCATCTCTCTCCCGGGGTGAAACACCTCTTTTTGTCTCTCATTATTAAATATTAATTGGGAATCAGTAGAGCACTTGTCTGCTAAATGCTGGAACAGAAGGACCTAGTTTGCCTCAGGCAGAACCACGGGCGCCTTTCACATCCTGTTTACCTGCAGGAATCATTCCTCCCTCCCGGAGCTCTGTGTCTGTGTGTGTGTCTGTGTGTGTCAGTGGCGTACTACAAAACAGCTAATTTCCTACAATTCTACACATTTTGCAATGAGGCTGAGAAAATATTAGTTTTACAGCTTTTTTTTGTCACTGCTTCTGACGTGTTCATATGCTATCAGGGGGGGGGACGCCAGTGGTGTGTGTGCGTCTGTGTGGAGCAGCATCCATCCCCCCTTCCCTCCAGCACTGACCTGACATTTCAAGCACATCCATATGAAACAAACTGGTCTACTGATTGGAGCCTGCTGGTTGGACTTGATTAGACCCAGAATAGTTCTCTAAAAGGTTTTTGAGTTGATGTTTTTCCCATTGGGATTCTGTGTTGAAAGAGTGGTTTTCACACAGATTCTTGTTGAAAAGCTTTTGCAGAGGATTCAGAGGTTACAGATTTAGATGGACGAACCATTCTAATGGATGTCTGTGGTTTGGTTTCACATAGGAATCCCTGACAATGCCAACCCATCTCTTAAATATGAGGAAGTGTGTATGTGTGACTGAGTGCGACGGTTTATGTGATGAAAGTTAATGAGTGCTCTGCTCTACTCTGCTCTTGGCCTGAACGGCAGATCAGAGCCGGGAATGCATTTTCCCACGCTGCCGGCCTGTCTTTCCGGAGGGCTCTTTTAGAGCGGCGCACTGCTTTCCCCGGGGCTGCTGAGCAGAGTGGCACAGAGACAAATGGGGAGTGACACTCGCGTAAAGAGTTACCCGCCTGAGTCTCTTCAAGCACAAATAACTAAGTGTTCACCACTGAGGTTATTCTGTTCCACGACCAACACCCCTCATGAAGAGATTACAGAGAGCGAGAGAGCGAAAGCGAGGGATGGATGTTAATGGGTTGAATGAGTGCAGTTTCTCTTCATGTGTGTATGAGAGTGGGCGGCCTTATGTCCCACCCGGGACGAAGAGGACTAACTAATGAGAGCGAGGGAGCGGTAGACTGAATGGAGTGCTAGGCTCTGTGTGTGTGTGTGTGTGTGTGTGTGTGTGTGTGTGTGTGTGTGTGTGTATCAGTGCTTCAGCTTTGTCTTTCTCTCGTTCTGTGTCTTGGGGCTGATGAGCCTCTGGTTTGCCAGGGTCAGGAGCTCAGGAATAGTAACCTCAGTGGAGTTGAGTATGTAGGTCTGCACACAGAGGACTGGAACACAGGGGCTCTGTCCAGCCTCTCTCGACTCTCACTCCAGATCTATGTGAGGAGGCCTCAGCCTCGACCCAGCTAACCTCCTCAGACTCCATTAATATTAATGCATGTTAATATGGATGCAGAGGTGAAGAGCGCTGCAGGCGCTGCATCTCAATACCTCTGCTCTATAAGGGCACCGACCTGTGCACAGCTAGACACCATTCAGATGCTCTACCGTAAGATCCAGACAGCGCCCTAGATCCCCACTCCCCTCATGGATATTGAATGCATGCATGAGGTTTCTGACTTCATTTTCATTCACAGCAGTTACTGTATGCCTCGGTCAAATTGAAAGGAAAGTAAAGTAACCATGTGGAGCTGTATTGTATTGTGTATTGTATTGTGTATTGTACTGTATTGTGTGGGACGTGAGGCAGGTCCAGATAGTCGATACGAAGCGTCCTTGCGCTGCCTGAGCAGCAGGGGGGGGTAGTCAATTACAGTGCCTTGGCGCTAGGAGCTGAATGGAGTCAGGGTCAATTAATTACATGGGCCCTAATGAGTGGGCTTATTAGGGCCAACTGTGCTCGTACCAGAGGTTGTCATGGCAACGCAGAGGCCTAGGTTTTTGTGTTAATCAGCCTAGTTGTCAAGGACAGTCTGTGGTTGTGTAGGGCAGGTAGGTAGGTACGGTTAGTGTATAGTGGTGTTGATATTATTAATGTTTGGATCGCCATCGTGAAACACTGGTGTGTAACACGATGTTTGGCAATGAGTGTTTGTGTGTTTGCTGGTGATTTCTGAGAACAGCACTAATTAACCTCCGTGAGTGCTGCTGTGTGACGCGTCCCCAGTGAGGATTAGCTATTAATCATGTTTATCAAACAAACATTTTAATCTTACAGGCATTTAACACCAAATACCTTTCGTACAACCTCGACTTTTGGGCTTCTTGCCCTGTTTTTCAAATTTGTCTGCTAAGGATCTTTTTGTGATAGTTGCACAAGAACAATCACCAAGCATAGGACTACATTACTGGTTTTCCTGTTCATTGTAATGGAGGGAGATGTAAAGGTCATTTTGTTCGGTTCCTTCTGTTGGTCTCGGGGTGTTTTGTGAGAACCAGAGGAGCAGCAGTTGTGTTCTGTGGAACTGGAAATTCAGTGAGCCACTCCAACTGCAGTTTTTAGCCCTGGCTCAGGGGCTTGTTTTGCCTGTTAATCAGTGATTAACTCAAACCGCTCCACAACAACGAGGTCTCCACTCTGATCTGTGGGGTATTGCATTAAGCTTGACCATGGGAAAAAAGATTAGCCAGCTTCCCGCGACTGAAAGCGTGGTGTGGGATTGTACGGAGGTGGACTCGGTGCAGGGTTACGGAAGACTGTGGTATGGTGAAGAATACTTAACGCTGTACATCATCTCCCCTATCTGTTTCTCATTGACAGTTTATGTTTGACACATTGTAAACCTTAACTATTAGGCCTACACACATTCATGCATGGAAATGTGTACACACACACACAACTCCTCACTCTCACATACAGATACATGGGATCAGGCTGCTGAAAATTGTTCATTTGATTTCCAGAATGTGCCTGTGGTTAATTCTGGATGGAGAAATTCTAGAGGAATAGACTCTGACTTCAGGCTAGACTTTAGCTCTCTCTCTGGCATAGCTTCTCTTCGGATCCTAAACACTGAGTTCGGATCCTAAACACTGAGTTCACACGGAGGCAGTTCCTGGTGCACAGCAGCACAGCAATCCACATAATTCCAGGTTTCCACTTTCATTTGAACCACCCTAACTGCTGTGATATGCCATTTGTGCCACTGCCAATGGTATTCAATTGATAAGTGACTTTAATATTTGAGCGGGTGAGTTTCATACCGGCAGAGGCCTGTGTGTTGCCACATGAGCCGTTACTGTGGTGGCATGGCCACACTGCGTCTTTGTGCCGCTGACAGGCCTGTAATCTGTGGATTTATGGAGCGAGACGGCCTTTGAAGATGAGTTAGCATTCCAAGTGTTTTGAAGTGTTTACGGAAAACCAAGCCAATCTGGAGGGATCAGGGCAAAACATTGACTCCATACCAAACATGAATGGCACCAACAGCACTCCGTGATTGGTTTCACAATATTTATCTCGCTGTGGTAATTGGGCGCGAGAGATGATTTGGAGCAGAATAGATCTCTCTTTGTGTGGTACAGAACTTCTGATTGATGCTGGTGTGTTGTGATGGAAGATGCTGATGATGCCTTGAAGTGGTTTTCTGTAATTAACCAATAAGTCTTGAAGGGTGTGGTGTGTGTGTGTGTGTGTGTGTGTGTGTGTGTGTGTGTATGGGCCATAAAGCGGTGAATTGGGAGCATAAACAGTGTGCGGGGCTTCCTGTTCTTCCCAAGTATTCTTTATTAACCCAGCACCTGCATTTTGAAGGACGTGTGTATGACCACAAACGTTTGTATATGGCCAATATACCACGGCTAAGTGCTGTTCTTCGCGCCATGCCTGGATACAGCCCTTAGCCATGGTATATTGGCCATATACTACAACCCCTGAGGTGCATTATTGCCATTATAAACTGGTTACCAACCTAAATAGAACAGTGAACAAGTATCTTTGTGTCATACCCGTGGTATATTTGCTGACATAGCCTACACATGGCTGAAATGCTGGTTCAGCCAGTCAGCATCCAGGACCCAAACTACCGAGTTTATAATAGATATTATATCACTGAAGTAGGTCAACTCATTATCGTGGAGTAGATTAGTGCTTTCAGGTGAACATGAAAGCACTAATCTCCTCTAGTTATAACCGTCGAAGGGTCATGAACTCTCTCCCTGTTGTGACCAGAAGGCAGTTAAAGGCAGCTCATTCTTTATACACTCCTGGGTCCTGTTCAGTGTGACACATAGTATCAAAACATTCTGCAACGGAAAAAGAACATCTCTGCTCATATTGGACAAGTCCAGGCAGTAACTCCCCGTTTCAAAAAGTATTCTCCTTACGGGATTTGTTTTTCACCTTAATGAGAGACTTGATGCTCACGCAGGATCACAGCGTTGTTTAGACGTCTAGAGGTTGAGCAGGCATCTGTTTAACACTCCCAGATGTCCTTGTTTTCTTTACCACTGGTGTATAGTGATACATAAATAACTAGTGTTTTTCTCTGTTGTATTTCTCTGTGGAATTCACTCTGGCTGCTGCTGGCACTGCTGCGGTGCTGTTCTGTTCCCTTGGCTCCACTGGGAGATGCTTGGGTGGATAAAACACTCCACCTCTCCTCTTTCCTCCATTTTAAACACCCAATTGTATTTCCTTTATGAGATGGATCTTGTAGATTGAATCATTTTCACAGTTGGAGGCTCATTGTGGGCCTGAAATGAAATTAACTCCCCAATCAATTCCGAACGGGCACAACAAGTGAGTTCTCCCTTGCATGGCTGAAGTGCCTCTTCAAATGGGTTTTGTTATTGAAAACGAAATGAAGTGTTTTGTTTTTCACGCTCCCTTTGTCGCCTCTCTCTGCCTTGTTCTGTGTGCTGTGGCAGTGATTTTCGCTGACGATAGAGTAGGTTAATTTCAGCACTTTTGGTTTTCATGTCAGGAATTCCATAAGTGTCGTTCAGAGGGGCGGTGGTAATTTCTGTCAGGTGATTTATTGCTTTTAAATGGAGCGCCTTTTGCGCGTCTCCTTTGTCGCTGTGAGCTAAGCAGCCATGAAATTGCCTGAATAATGGYGTTTTAAATCCAATCTTGGTTTGTCCCCTCAGCTTTCCCGTAGACCATTCAATAGCCTTCCCTGTGGAGATTGCTCTTTCTCAGTGTGCCCTGACTTCTCACAGTTTAAGCTCCAGGCTTTTACATTGCAGTTAATACAGGTCTGTAAGAGGCTAGCTGAATTTTTACTTTACAGGTAGGCAGCCTTGGAAGATTTGAAAGCGATCTTCATCTTCAAGTCACATTAGAGATGGTTGGATATAGGGCTACATGGTAGAACATGAGTGGGGGGTTTTTTATCAGTGAAATTTGAAGATGTAACAGTGAGAAATTACAAGGAATAAAAACATGATTCTCCTCATCATTTTCTTTCAAGTATATTGGCTGTCAGACTGTATGAGAAACCACAACAGCTTTACATTTCTGTTTTAGATTGGCCAACAATAAAAACACATGAGCACAGCTGTAATTTCTTCACTTCCAGTCCCATCCGCTCCAGCTTTTAACTCGAGTACATCCGACGGTAGTTTCATGGCCAAATGTCACCAAATGAATCCCACTTGAGCCGCTGCGACAAAATTGGCTTTCTCCCTCTCCCCCGCTGCCTCCTGCTCCACTCCCTGATTTCCCAGGGTAATCCGATTCTGGGTTGAAATAAGTCCAAATTAATTTTATAAAGCACTGATCAAACAGTGCCGTAGGTGTTTCCCTCCCCCAAATTAGTTTATAAGAGATGCAGATGTCGACGGTTCATCTTCCTAAAGAGATGGAGGGGGGTGAAACTGGAGAGTGTGAAAGGGAAATGGAGGAGATATTACAATAAGTGTTTTTATTGGTCTATTGGTCTTGTCTCTGCTCCTTGGACATTGTGTTCTCTGTTCTGACATGCTTTGTTTATTTGTTTGAATATTTATCACGAGGAGCTTTTGTGGAAAGGTCAATTGATTGTTTTTATTTTAGTCCCAGCTGGCAAGTATCATCAAGCCTGCCCTTGTACTTTATAACCAGGCACATAGTGTGAGAGAACTCGTATGGAAGTATAACCATTTCTTTGTGTGTGTGTTTGTGTTTGTGTTGCAGGTGAGCTGTCCTCCATGAATGGCCCTCGGTATCCATCCCCTGCAGAGCTGGATGCCTTTGCCCAGAAGACGGCCAGCAGCCCCCTGTCCATCAAGATCTTCCCATCCAACATCAGAGTGCCGCAGCACAAACAGCTAAACAGGACGGTCAACGGCCTGGACACCACATGCACCCAGCACTACAGTCCCTACTCAGGAGCCTACCAGGGCCTACTGGGTGTTGTAAAGGCCACCGTCTCCGTGGTCAAAGGCGTGCTGAAAAACTCTGAGGGCAAGAGGACGAAACATTCCCCCGCCCAAACTGCAGCGGCACCATACAACCTTTTCTGTAACAACAGACACGGGCAGCAGAAGAGCTACCGCATAGGCTCCTGCAAGCCTCATGACGGGCCAAATGTGTCTGTACCCTCTAATATCATTGGGGCTGCGTCAGTCATTCCCACCCCGGTAGAGCAGACTCTGGCCCCTCAGTCGGACCTGGACGTCCAGAGCCTGCTGAGGCAGATGAACAGACACACCCACAGCCAGGCCCTGCAGCACGGGGGAGGGGCCCAGCCAAGCCCTTCCCTTCAGGCTGTGGCCGCTGTAGCCTGCTCAGACTCTGGCTTTACGCTGGGAGTAGCGCCCCAGAGCAGTCTGGCATATTCGGGGGCCGTGCTGCCCACCCAGAGTGCAGATATGGCCAAGGCTGGCTACCTGGACAGAGTGGATTATAGCACATGGCAGCACAAACAACAGCAGCAGCACTATCAACATGGGGCGCTAAGGATATACAACAATGCTCGGATGGGCAGCGGGGGAGGTGCCGTGGTCAGCCGCTCTCCAGAGAATTGTCTCCCTTTGGCCTGCTCGGCACAGCTCTCCTATAGGCCTCACCCCCTCAGTGCAGGCACTAACGGGGCAGGAGCAGGGATAGGACAGGACCGGGTTAGCTCCTCCCCTCTGAACTGTGCTGCCATGCATGGGGAGTTCTCTGTGGGCCAGTACTTCGCCCCTCCCTGGAACAGTGTTCTGGTCACTCCGGACAGCGACTGTTACAACCCTCAGGAGCTGCTGCCTGGCTCCTCTATTGTCCGGCCCAGAGACATGGGGCTCTCCCACCCTCATCCAAACCATCACCCCAACCGCCAGCTCCACCCCCACCCTCACCCCCAGGCCTATGCCACAGACCAAAGCCTGGGCCTCTGTTTTGGGCTGCCAAGCACCAGCCTGTGCCACGCCTCTGTGCTGAGCAGCAGCCTGCAGTCTCTGGAGTGCCTGATCAGTGAGATCCACCCACCCTGCATTAAGGAGCGCATGCTGGGACGGGGCTATGAGGCGGTAGGGATGCCCCAGCTACTGGACCACAACCTACAGCACACCCACATTCAGCTGCCTGTGTTCCGATAAGACGGGATATATCCAGTGCCTTCGGAAAGTATTTAGACCCCTTGACTTTTTCCACATTTTGTTACGTTACAGCCTTATTCTAAAATTGATTTTTTTAAATTAGCAACATTTTTTAAAAATGTTTCCAAATGTATAAAACTTTTAAGACAGAAATATTATTTATCTAGGTATTCAGACCCTTTGGTATGAGACTCGAAATTGAGCTCAGGTGCATCCTGTTTCCATTGATCGTCCTCGATGTTTCTACAACTTGATTTGTAGTAAATTGTGGTAAATCCACCTGTGGTAAATTCAATTGATTTGGAAAGGCACACACCTGTCTATATAAGGTTGACAGTTGACAGGTCATGTCAGAGAAAAAAACAAGCCATTAAGTCAAAGTAATTGTCCGTAGAGTTCTGAGACAGGATTGTGTCGAGGGAAGGGTACCAAAAAATGCCTACAGCATTGAAGGTCCCCAAGACCACAGTGGCCTCCTTTTGTTCTTAATTGGAAGAAGTCTGGAACCACCAAGACTCTTCCTAGAGCTGGCCGCCTGGCCAAACTGAGCAATCGGGGGAGAAGGGCCTTGATCATGGAGGTGACCAAGAACCCGATGGTCACTCTGACAGAGCTCTAGAGTTCCTCTGTGGAGATGGGAGAACCTTCCTGAAGGACAACCATCTCTGCAGCACTCCACCAATCGGGCCTTTTATGGTAGAGTGGCCAGACGGAAGCCACTCCTCAGTAAAAGGCACATGACAGCCCGCTTGGAGTTTGCCAAAATACACCTAAAGGACTCTCAGACCATGAGAAACAAGATTCTCTGGTCTGATGAAACCAAGATTGAACTCTTTGGCCTGAATACCAAGTGTCACGTTTGGAGGAAACCTGGCAGCATCATGCTGTGGGGATGTTTTTCAGTGGCAGGGACTGGGAGACTGTGGCAGGGACTGGGAGACTGGACAGGAAAGAGGGAAAGATGAACAGAGCAAAGTACAGAGAGATCCTTGATGAAAACCTGCTCCAGAGCACACAGCCAAGACAATGCAGGAGTGGCTTCGGGACAAGTCTTTGAATGTCCATGAGTGGCCCAGCCAGAGCCCGGACTTGAACCCGATCGAACATCTCTGGAGAGACCTGAAAATAGCTGTGCAGCGACGCTCCCCATCCAACCTGACACAGCTTGAGAGGGTCTGCAGAGAAGTGGGTGAAACTCACCAAATACAGGTGTTCCAAGCTTTTAGCGTCATACCCAATAAGACTCAAAGCTGTAATCGCTGCCAAAGGATGTGTGTCCAATGTGTCGGAGGAAACACTGTACACCTGGCGACCGTGTCAGCGTGCATGCGTGTCACGCCAAAGGAGTCGCGAGAGCGCGATGGGACAAGGGCATCCCGTCGGCCTAGCTCTCCCGGTCTCGGCCGGCTGCGACAACCCTGTATCGAACCAGGATCTGTAGTAACACAGCTAGCACAGCAACGCAGTGCCTTAGACCGCTGCGCCACTCGGAAGGCCCATTTGCTAAACATTATAAAGAGCTGTTTTTGCTTTGTCATTATGGGGTATTGTGTGTAGCTTGATGAGGGGGAAAAAACGATTTAATCAATTTTAGAATAAGGCTGTAACAACAAAATGTGGAAAAAGTCAAGGGGTCTGAATACTTCTTGAAAGCACTGTATACTGTATAACAGGAAATATGCTGTATAACAGGAACTCTATGGATGCAGCGTTTCATTTTGAAGCGACCACCTCAGAATGAGAAATGTACAGTACCTTTTATTTAGTGTGTGTGTGTGTGTGTGTTGTATTGGTAGAGGGCTATGTGGTTTGGATGTGACCAAGTGTTTTAAACCTTTAAAGGGTAATGATAATCATGACCTAAAGGGTCATCTCATTTGACATCTTAATGTTTTCATTTCGGAGGGTTTGTTATCCAATCATATCAGTTCACATCTTCTGGGAGTTCCTCAGAAGATTCCAGTGCTGTGCACTTTGTCAGAATCGTGTTTTGGGGCTTGTTTTTCCATCTGTCCATTGTTTAATTTTTAAACCATTTAAAAACAGTATGGCGAAAAGGTGACGTGCAGGCAATCCCCCTATTGCCCTTTACAAAGTGCCAAACTGGAAAATTTTATACTTAGGGGGTACAAGGGCACAGCTCCAGGGCTCAAGACTGTCATGCTTTAACCCTTACACTTAACTGACCAATAAAGGTCACTGATTATAATGCACTGCTGTAAGAATGGCAAAGAATAGGTTAGACATGGGGAAAGGTGTCTGGGATCTGTTATTTTAAAATAAAAACTTGAATATTTCTTGTCGTTTTGTATTTTTCTTTGGCATAACCTGTGTTGGCTGCTAATGGAGCATAATGTATTTTATATAATGATTGACCTTTTTTTGTTAATGTTTTGTCTGATCTTTGATTACTGACTGTCTTGTTGCTAGGCTGCATGTCAGATATCTGCAAGCCATCACCGTTAATGTTTGATCATTTAATTTATTGGAATGACAGAGAATTATGTTTTACCCAAAACAACACTGAGACATTGAGGACAGGATGTGCCGTTTGATTATCTAATTTGTTCACATCTTGCTATTTTCTTAGCTTTTGTTGACATTCATCATTCATCCTTTTAGGTCTGAATGRCAAAAATACTACCTTAATCATCAGGAGTCCCTCAGAGTTTCCCGGTGACAGGAGAACTGTGAAAGCATGACGATCAAATTCCATGGAAGACCATTTGATTTACAAATTAGTCGAGTTCACTGGATAGGTGTCCCTGTTTTCACAATCACTGGAGAACAGGCATTCCTTATACAGTCACTGCTTTTCTGTCAATGTTTTCTTTCTGAATATGATATGTATTTATTTGATTTAGTGGTTTATTTGATGGCCTGAGAAGTATGGCTATATAAAGAATCTCTATGTCAGCACTGTCTAAGATAATTGCTTTTTATTTTCTTCAACCAGTTAGTCAGGATTTATGTTGGTTAACAACATAAGTAACCGACTCAATGACTATGAAGTGCAATTATAATATGGAACAGTGAGGCCTCTACAAACATGTTGAATTGACTACATTTACATGAGTACATGTATGACCCCAGATTCCCATACCCAATCCCCTATTCTTAATTAAGATTGTCAAATAAAAAATCTAAACCCAGCACTTTGTTTCAGTTGTTTTTTGGTGCATAAGTTGAAGTATTGCAGGCAAGGAAGCGGTTCGACTCAACTGCGTTCAGATAAAGTACAATTGCAAGCAAGCGAGAAAGTTCTTTTAGAGAGTAAAAAAGTTGTCAAGTTCTTCTCTGAAGTGTAATATTTTAATTTTATTATGCCAAGGTGTGTATCATATATAATGCGAAAGAAAATTGCGGAGTGCGGAACGACCCAACACAAACATTCTGTTTCTCTGAGCCTACTTGGCTCCTCTAAATATTATCTAGGCTTAGTACAGTGACCTAAGTATCAAAGGCTAATCCGATTTCAGTATGACCCAACTGCTAACAAGGCAATCAACCCAGCTCACATCTCTAAGTACACGTACTAGATCTCAATGTAGCTCTAGTACATGTAAGCGCATCAGGTGCTGCCAATTTAAGGTGATCGTCAGTCAGAGTGCCAGCTTGGAGAGCCGTGAGGCTGCTGGTTTGTTTGGTGGCCATGAGGACTTTCCTTTTGGTTTTGAGTCTTTAGTTTGGACATGCCTTTTTTTTTTTTTTACATATTTATGTTTCGTCCTCATCTGAACAAATAATAATCTGCTTGGACTGGCCGACCAAGAGGTCCAGAAGGAGCTGACCCTGGACCAACACCTCAGCGCAAACGCTTCCATCATACATTAAGCACACATCAAATCAGGTTACAGGCCATGTAGCTAGGCCTTAGGCATAATGAGTTCAGCAAAATCAGTGGGCTAGTTATTGGTTTTGTAACACTAGGCTTTGGAGAAAGGGGGAGTATACTACACATTGGAAGTGGTTGGACTGTTAATGGCCACTGAGGTTCTGTCACTGAGTGTGAACCCATAAAGAAATTATAGGTTAAAACGTTTTCTAAACGGCACATCGATTACATGATTATAGCATCATTGTCTAAGGATTTACTATGGACTGGGGAAATGGGGCGCTTTTTTGTTCATTTTGGAAGGGGGGATTCTATTCTCTTCAGTGGCTATTATTACAGTAGCCGCAATGGCTGGAAAAGCTTGAGGTACCTTGGAGCTAGTGCAACCTTAAAAGAGTCATATACAGTACCAGTCAAAAGTTTGGACATACCTACTCATTCAAGGGTTTTTTATTTTTTTATTTTTTTTACTATTTTCTACATTGTAGAATAATAGTGAAGACATAAACTATGAAATAACACATATGGAATCATGTAGTAACCCAAAAATATTTGAGATTCCTCCAAGTAGCCACCCTTTGACTTGATGACAGCTTTGCACACTCTTGGCATTCTCTCAACCAGCTTCATGAGGTAGTCACCTGGAATGCTTTTCCAACCGTCTTCAAGGAGTTCCCACATATGCTGAGCACTTGTTGGCTGCTTTTCCTTCACTCTGTGGTCCAACTCATCCCGAACCATCTCAATTGGGTTGAGGTCAGGTGATTGTGGAGGCCAGGTCGTCTGATGCAGCACTCCATCACTCTCTTTGTTGGTCAAATAGCCCTTACACAGCCTGGAGGTGTCTTGGGTCATTGTCCTGTGAAAAAACAAATGATAGTCCCACTACGTGCAAACCAGATGGGATGGCGTATCGCAGCAGAAAGCTGTGGTAGTCATGCTGGTTAAGTGTTTCTTGAATTCTAAATAAATCACAGTGTCACCAGCAAAGCACCATCACACCACCTCCATGCTTCACGGTGGGAACCATACATGCGGAGATCATCCATTCACCTACTCTGCGTCTCACAAAGACACAGCGTTTAGAACCTAAAATCTCTAATTTGGACCAGACCAAAAGACAGATTTCCACCGGTCTAATGTCCATTGCTTGTGTTTCTTGGCCCAAGCAAGTCTCTTCTTATTGGTGTTCTTTAGTATTGGTTTCTTTGCAGCAATTCGACCACGAAGGCCTGATTCACGCAGTCTCCTCTGAACAGTTGATGTTGAGATGTGTCTGTTACTTGAACTCTGTGAAGCATTTATTTGGGTTGCAATCTGAGGTGCAGTTAACTCTAATGAACGTAATCTCTGCAGCAGAGGTAACTCTAGGTCTTCCTTTTTCAGTTTCATCATAGCATTTGATGGTTTTTGTGACTGCACTTCAAGAAACTTTCAGTTCTTGAAATGTTCCGGATTGACTGACCTTCATGTCTTAAAGTAATGATGGACTGTCGTTTCTCTTATTTGAGCTGTTCTTGCCATAATATGGACTTGGTCTTTTACCAAATAGGGCTATCTTCTATACAACCCCCTACCTTGTCACAACACAACTGATTGGCTCAAATTCCACAAGTTAACTTTTAACAAGGCACACCTGTTAAATGAAATGTGTTCCAGGTGACTACCTCATGAAGCTGGTTGAGAGAATGCCAAGAGTGTGCAAAGCTGTCATCAAGGCAAAGGGTGGCTACTTTTAAGAATCTCAAATGTAAAATATATTTCGATTTGTTTAACACTGTTTTGGTTACTACATGATTCCATATGTGTTATTTCATAGTTTTGATGTATTCACTATTATTCTACAATGTAGAAAATAGTACAAATAAAGAAAAACCCTGGAATGAGTAGGTGTGTCCAAACTTTTGACTGGTACTGTATATGGAAATATGATTCCATAGGCCTTCCCTCACTCCTCTAACTGCAGTGTTGCATTTGTGTGTGAAAAATGCACGCTCTCCTCGGGATAAATGCGCAAGAATATATTACTTTTAATAATGTATATTATCCCATTCTTCAGAAATGGGCTAGCCAACTCTGAGCTGTTGAATATTTAGCCTGGTGCCGGAGGTTCTTTGTCTTCAGCACTGGTTATGCATCATTCCCAAAATGTCAGCTCACAAAAGATCTGATGATACCTGTAAATCAGGGATGTCAGTTAGTTTGGCCATTTTTATTAACGCAAACATCAGGAGAAGGGTTAAACGTCAGTGTGAAGAAAAACTGAAATAGAAAGAGAAACACTTCTGCTTACACGGTGGTGACCCGTCATTCAGTGCAGGTGGGGCAGAGCCTGTTTTGCTTGTTATTTTGGCATTAATACATATCTGTTTGCAAACAATGTAAATATATATATATATCATTGAGTTAATAAAGGTGCATAACAAACATGGTCTCTTTTTTGTTTTCTTGAGTAAGGCAGCTCCAAAATGCAGATGTTCCAGCCTAGCTCAGTGCTTTCTGTGGCAGTGGGGCAAGCCAGAAAATACGGAGCGTTGCACTGTGATTGGCTTAGTGTTCTGTCACTCATGAGGACACTAAGTCACTGCCAAGTCTAAGGGTAGAGCTCGAAAATGAAATTCCCTTGAGTGCTGCCATAGAGTTACATTAGAAGTGTCCATCCAAGAAGGCTCAAGGTCATTGGACACAGATAAAAGGACGTCAAATCACGTTATATCTACAGTAGCTTTGATCATACTGATCATACAACATCATACTTTCAAAATCTTAGCTAGCAGTCATCATGAATCAAGTCGACAATCTACTGGCAAATAATTTTTAATCCTTGTCATATGAAGAGAAATAATGAAGAGAAATGTTAGATAAAATGCATCGGTGCTCATCAGCCATTGGACATAAAGGCTTACACAACAAGTTGGAAATCGCAAATTCAACAATGAGTGGTTTGGAAGGAATCAGTGGCTAACTGCAAGCATTACAAAGCAATCACTAGCCTGCTATTCAGTGGAGTGGGTGTGTGGTCCCAAATCTAAGATTAAGGGTCTCTTTTCGTAGTTTAAAATTATAAACATTCAACATTGGCCATACTGTCAATGAAGCATGATTTGTGCCGCGCTCAAAACAACTATTAACTCGGAACGGTAAAATCTGACTTTAGTTAGTTCAAGACAACTGGGAACTCGGGAAAAAGGAGCTACGACTGGGAAAATACGTTTGGAACTTTCATCCAACTCTGAATTGTAAATCGGGAACTCTGGCCTATTTCTAGAGCTAACACCCGAAGATCACTGACGTCATCATGATTCAACCTTTTTTCCCCCTGAGTTCCCAGTTGTCTTGAAAGCACCATAAATCCAGAGAATGCCAGACTTTAATGACAAAGTTTCACCTCTTAATTTCGCCTACTGTTCTGACTTGGTGGTGCACATGTATCCTATAACCTGTTTTTGAGAAATGTAAGAGCTTTCATTGTCTGCTTATATGTCCCCTTTATTTATCCTACGGTTCTGACTTGGTGTACAGGGAGAACACTGTAAGAATGGCCCATGTTCTGAATTCTGTCGTTGTACATTTCAAACGTGCTGAACAAATAGTTATATTGACTACGTCCGTCCGAGCTCGCTCATAAATGTCTTATCGAAATTATGGATTGCCTCTTATCCGCTTGTCGTCCCCTTATGCCATAGTTTGTACATCTCAATTGTCAGTAGAAACCACATTTGGTTAAGCAAGTCAATTGCCTCTTATCGTCCCCTTATGCCATAGTTTGTACATCTCAATTGTCAGTAGAAACCACATTTGTTTAAGCAAGTCAACCATATCAGCTATGTTTTTTTTAAAGGCAGTAAATGAGGCTGAATGAACTGTTTCACTGGCAGACAAGGCTCCACTGATAGCCAGGTGTAGCAGTGGTGTAGTGCAATTCATGTATTGTTTAGTGTTGTGTTGTGTAGTGGCTTTGCTGGCATGCATCCCACATTTTTTTGCCCCACCAAGATTTACATGCTAAAATTGCCACTGTATTCACACCCCATGACTTATACCACATTTTGTTGTTACAGCCCAAATTCAAAATAAAAATATTCTTACCAATCTACACACAATACCACATAATGACAAAGTGAAAACATGTTATTTTTTATATTTGCAAATGTACTACAAATGAAATACAGAAATCTCATTTACATAAGTATTCACACCCCTGAATCAATACTTTGTAATCGCCGCACATTTGGCAGCGATTACAGCTTTGAGTCGTCTTGGGTATGTATCAGCTTTGCACATCTGGATTTGGGGATTTTCTCCCATTCTTCATTGCAGATTTTCTCAAGCATTGTTAAGTTAGATTGTAAGCAGATTCTCAATGGAATTAGCTGGGCCACTCAAGGACTTTCACATTCTTGTTCTGAAGCCATTCCAGCGTTGCTTTGGCTGTATGTTTGCGGTCATTGTCCTGTTGGAACGTAAATCTTGGAAATCTATGGACAGTTCCATGGACTTCATGGTATAGCTTCTGCGCTGACATGCACTGTCAACTGTGGACCCTCATATAGGCAGGTGTGTATCTTTCTTAATCCTGTCCAATTCAATTGAATTGGCCACAGGTGGTCCAATCAACTTGTATGGACAGCTCAAGGACGATCAAAGGAAATTGGATGCACCTGAGCTCAATTTGGAGTGTAATAGCAAAGGGGTGTGAATACTTATGTAAATTAGATATATATGTGTTTCATTTTCAATAAATTTGCACAAATCTCAAAAAACATGTTTTCACTTTGTCATTATGGGGTATTGTGTGTAGATGGGTGAGACAAATATATATAATTCATTTTGAATTCAGACTAACACAAAAAAATGTGGAATTAGTCAAGGAGTACGAATAATTTCTGAAGGCACTGTATGTAAAAAGCTCATTCATGTTAGGCGCACAAATGGGGCCGCAATAAATCAGATCGGGACCGCATGTTTGACACTACTGCTGTAAATAGGGGCTGTTGATTTAGCTTTGTTTCTTCAGTGTTTAGGTGCTGAGTAGACCTGTCGTAAAGGTGGAGCTGTCGGTGAGGCCCCGTCTCTGGTCTTTTTGTCTGTTCTTGGTCTTTTGTCTGACCTGCCGGGAGGCTTCCCTTCCTGTTCCTCCCAGGCTGTCTGTCTATCCTGGCTGTCTGTGTCCTGGCTCCTGGCTGGGCTTTGAGGCAGCTGTGCTGATAAACCTGCAGGATTAAGAGGCCTGTTCAACCTGCACAGCACACGCTCACAAAGGATTAGAGGGACAGGAGCCACTCTGTCCTTTAGCACTACCACAGTCCCTCAGGGACAGAGAGGGGAGATAATGGGGGTCGGTGAAAAGGGGAAGGCTCTCTCATTAGAGCGGTCACCCCATTACATTGACTGCATAACACTATTGGTAATAAAGATGCTAAGTAAATGTAGAGGGTGAAAGTGTTCCAGTATGTTATCAAATACATGCCCTTTAATTTACAGCACATAAAGTATGTACACMATTTTTATGTTGTGTGTAAATAAACAGAAGGTGACCTCTGTTGGATAAAAGTTGCAACTGCATCCCATGAGAAGGGCACAGTCAATGAATTAACATTTATTTGGTAAATGTCCCTCCCATGAGGTTGACAAGTGAATTGCTTCTTATGACAGGTAGGCAGTAGCTGGTTTTATCCATTGGCTTGTGGTATAAAGTGATGAAGGACACCGTGACTCAATACACAATACTTCAATTCACATTTTAATGTTTAAAATGCAATATAAATTAGGTTGATCATTTGAAATCTACAGTGCGTTCAGAGATTAAAAAATAAAAAAATAAATCACTGTGATGTGAGCAATACACATAACCATATTCCAGGTATATTCCAGTACAAACCCAAGCATGTATCTTGCAAATGAATAAATATATGCATTGACTTTGTTCTTTTGATTGGCCCAAAACCAATCACCAGCACTATAGAATGACTCCCCTCAGTTTCCAACAATTAGCGAATACATTACAATTTCTGAAATAACCTTTCTGGAAAAAGAAAAAAATGCTTTCAAAATAGTATGAAGTATGACAACCTGATAGTGAATGAAACTGACATGTAAATGTATGTGCCAAATACTGTTTGGCATTGTGTTAACAAAATTTAAGGAACTGAAAATATGGATTCCACTAATAGAAACTCTTACAGACTGAAATCGTTAACACAAAAAGACATGAAAGAAGTGCAACCCTACACAACTAAACGTTCAGTTGTTCAAACAAGCATGCAAAAGCCACGCAAACAAAACATCACTTGATAGACAACTTAAGAACACCTATGTGAGAATGCTCTTCATTGACTACAGCTCAGCGTTCAACACCAATAGTGCCCCTCAAAGCTCATCAATAAGCTAAGGACCCTGGGACTAAACACCTCCCTCTGCAACTGGATCCTGGACTTCCTGATGGGCAACCCTCCAGGTGGTAAGGGTAGGTAACAACACATCCGCCACGCTGATCCTCAACACAGGGGCCCCTCAGTGGTGCGTGCTCGGTCCCCTCCTGTACTCCCTGTTCACTCATGACTGCACGACCAGGCACGACTCCAACACCATCATTAAGTTTGCCGATGAGTTTGCTGATCAGCGACAACGATGAGACAGCCTATAGGGAGGTCAGAGATCTGGCCGTGTGGTGCCAGGACACCACCTCTCCCTCAACGTGATCAAGACAAAGAAGATGATTGTGGACTACAGGAAAAAGAGGACCGAGCACGCCCCCATTCTCATTGACGGGGCTGCAGTGGAGCAGGTTGAGAGCTTCAAGTTCCTCGTTGTCCACATCACCAACAAACTAACATGGTCCAAGCACACCAAGACAGTCGTGAAGAGGGCACGACAAAACCTATTCCCCCTCAGGAGACTGAAAAGATTTGTCATGGGTCCTCAGATTGTCAAAAGGTTCTACAGTTGCACCATCGAGAGCATCCTGACTGGTTGCATCACTGCCTGGTATGGCAACTGCTCGGCCTCCGACCACAAGGCACTACAGAGGGTAGTGTGTACGGCTCAGTACATCACTGGGGCCAAGCTTCCTGCCCCCCCCCCCCCCCTCTTTTACACTGCTGCTACTCTCTGTTGTCATCTATGTATAGTCACTTTAATAACTCTACCTACATGTACATATTACCTCAACTAACCGATGAGCACATACCTACATTCACATTGACTCTGTACCGGTACMCTGTATATAGTCTCGCTATTGTTATTTTACTGCTGCTCTTTAATTACTTGTTACTTTTATTTCTTATTCTTATCCGTATTTTTTTTTCAACTGCATTGTTGGTTAGGGACTCGTAAGTAAGCATTTCACTGTAAGGACTACACCTGTTGTATTTGGTGCATGTGACTAAYAAAATGTGATTTGAAGTCACTAAAACCACTAATGGTGGTTATAATCTCTAAAGGCATGGGATAGTTGACTTCCCAGTAGCTACCAGGCAGTGAGGGCACTATCTCACATTTCAGGGCAGAGTTACAGTAGGAATTTTATGAGTCATGTGTAATGCGAATCAATAGCAGAAATATTCTCCCCTCCCACAGAGAAAGAGATGCTGTCTTAAAATAACACTGACCAGATCTCAGGATATCACTTCTGAATGTCTCTTACCTGTGGTGAATCACGTGTAACAGCATCAGACCGCACCAAGAGCTGTGCTAGACCTGTACGAATTAAAAAACACTCAACACGGAATATGCCACTTTCTGTCCAGTAGCAACTCATCAGGGGCCAAACTATCAACATTCAGTAAGGAGGGATTTAAAAGGAGGGACAGAAAAGTAATAATAAAAATGGTGCCACGGATAAAAACGTCTTCTTTGAAACAGAATCCTCAATCCTCAAAAGATGGAATGTTCCATCACCTGAGAGAAAGGACGAAAAACAGAAGACTGAAAGAAAGTACCAAGCAGGATGCTGCTGCAGTCCGGTTTGGGGGACAACATCAAACGCTATAGTCCAGCTCTGCATTCAGCGTTGTGTACATCTCATAGATGGCATCCACAGTTGCCGTGAAATTGATGAGGAACTGGCGTACACTAGCCATGCAGTCCTCCTCTGTGACCTCTTGACCTTTTGACAGGGCCTTGATAAAGTCTGACTTGTAGGGTGCTGCAAGCAACGCCGCCTGGAGTGGACAAGGGGAAATACAGTTGTGTGTGTGTACTCAAATACGTGTGTATTTGACTACATGTTATTTAAATACTTATTTTCTGTGTATTTGAATATTTTCTAATTATAGGACCTGAATCAACTACTTATATTGGAAGTATTTGAAAGTATTATCAAATAATTTCGCAAACACTTTACTTGACATCCAACGTCATAACACATTATGACCAATATTACATCTAAGCTGCGGGTTTAGAAAAAATATCAGCCCTCGCAGAGAAGCACCAGATTGAACTTCACTTAATTTTGTATTGTTTTCCCCTTTAGTTAACACTATCAATGTTTTGCTCTACTGTGGGAATTTTGGTCAAATCAAAGCAATATTAGCCACTTTTRATGTAACATACCAAAACAAAGACGAACTATGCAAGTTTTAGTATGCAAAACTAACTGTGCAAGAGATGGTCATGTGGGCAGAGTGCATTGGAGTAGGATTCTATTGCAGTGACAGGCACTACTCAGGCCCCTACTCTACACAGAACGGTGCACCATAACCAATCAGAGCTGCAGTAGRCCTATAAACAGCCATTTCCATATATGGATCTGTGACATTCACTTTGAACTGGATTGTGTTTATAGCAAAAGCCGCCACGAGTAGATGAGCTTGTTTTGGTATCAAAGCGAGAGCTGCATGTGCACATTTGTTCATATTCTTTGCTAGTTAGTGAGTTATTAGCCCAGTTATAGTCAACAATGGGGGAGTGATTGCTTCCTACAAGAGCACAAAATATGTGCATTTCTAGCCATCTTTGAAAAACTAGTCAGGTAAAGGGGTAGTGTTGTATTTTGAATAAGCTAAATAGACAATAGGTAGAGGGTAGTATAATTTGTCTGATTCTCTCTAATAATGGTATAGTAATAATATWTTTTTTTTAAATTAAAAGTGGTTTCTTGTATCAAACATCACATTTTCAGTCACCTCCTTGTCTGAAGGATAAACAGGTTAATGTCAAGCCCTGCATTTTCTCATGGAATGTAGGCCTACATTGAACACCACACACTGGCTGCTACTTTAGGCTGAATGGTAGAACAGCTATTTCCATGTTAAAATGTTATGGGATGCATTTGTCTCCATTGTTTTTGATGGTAGGCCACTCTGGTAGGCCTACATTATGATCAAATAGCCACAGCAGTCTACTTGGCCACTGTGCGTTGGGCCAGTAACCGAAAGGTTGCTGGTTCGAAACCCCGAGCTGACAAGGTAAAAATCTGTCGTTCTGCCCCTGAGCAAGGCAGTTAACCCACTGTTCGCCGGGCGCCGAAGACGTGGATGTCGATTATGGCAGCCCCCCGCACCTCTCTGATTCAGAGGGGTTGGGTTAAATGTGGAAGACATATTTCAGTTGAATGCATTCAGTTGTACAACTGACGAGGTATCCCCCTTTCCGTTTCCCTAAACGCGTGCCGGAAGTTGCACAGAATTTTCTCAATGTTCAAGTTTGCGCTCAGCAGACCTAAAATTTGCTCAGTGCCTAWTTTTTTGGGAGGGAACATTGGTTATGACACGATCATAACCATGTCATAATATGTCATAACAGCTGACATAACTTGTCATAATATGGTCATAACACTGTCATATATTTAGGACTGTTGTGACATATATTGCGTTATTTTATGGCTGGTTATGACACCTACATAAGAATGTCAAAACCCACAAAACCTACCACACAAGGCAAAACAGTTCATTACACCGTAGCCTACTTGTCAACAGTATGTTTATGTTATTTAAACATTTTCTGATATTGACAGTATTAAATTATCATTGTAATTGCACACACAATGATGTCAGACATGCACCTACCCAAATGCTCTGTTCCGGATGACAGGGATGATTTCAGGAGCAGGACAAGACACCCTCTTGGTGACTGACGACTGACATAAGGGCATGTACGTGATAACCGTATAAGCCAGATAGGCCTATGATGGTCATAATCCTTGACAGTGTCATAAAGTGTATTTTCTTAGTCCAAATGACACAGGATGGTCATGATGCTTTATGACAGTGTCAACTTATTTAAAATACAACAAAGGACTTAAGGAACAAACTTTCAAATGAAAGGAAACTTCTTGGTAGGGAAAAAATACATTTAAAGAATTGTGAGTTTTCACACTCTTATGTAGGTGTCATAACCAGCCACAAAATAATGCAATATAAGTCACAACAGGTGTAAATATATGGGTCATGACAGTGTTATGACCATATTATGACAGGTAATGACAAGTTATGTCAGTTATGACATTATGACATGGCTATGACCGTGTCAGAAAGTGTTATGACGCTGGGTGTCAAGTAAAGGGTTACCATAATTTCCTATAAATAGCCTACTATTTGAAAGTATTTTCAAGTACTTCATTCAAATATTAGTTTACAGTTGAGTAATTTAGCAGACGCTCTTATCTAGAGCGACTTACAGTTAGTGCATTCATCTTAAGATAGCTCGGTGGGACAACAACATATCGCAGTTGTATTAAGTACATTTTTCTCAATAAAGAAGTTATCAGCAAAGTCATTACTAGTAGGAAAATATGTGCCTTTTGTGTGTGTGTGGGGGGGAAGACAGATGTATTATTTAAGATACACTCTTCTTTGAAGAGATAAGGTTTCAGATGTTTTCGAAAGATTGTATATTTTCAAATACCTGGGTTAATGCATGGGAGTGTATTTGAGTCAGTGTATTTGAGTATTGTCAAATATATTCCAAGTGTATTTCCAAATACATTCCCATATTCAACTACTTGTCTTTTCAAATAAAACTTTTCTAAATACTTACTTCCAAATGTCTTTGAAAGTAATACCCTAAATAGTATTTGAACCCAGGTATGTTACATAGTTAGTACACCTTCACTGAGCAGTTCATACACATTCAAATTCAATTATGTAGTTTTCAGTTATTATATTTATAAATGTTTTACTTTGGGTGAATGAAGTTCAATATGAAAGCAATACACTCAGAGGTGCTTGAGAACCAGGGTTAAGTAGAAAACCTGGTTATGGGTCAAAGGAGGTCAAGACTATGCTACCACATTACTTTAGTCACATGGTCTTACCTTAAAGATCTTCTGCACGAGCCAGCTGTGGTATTTCTTCAGGGCCTGGTCGTAGGCTTTGGTGATGTTAACACGGATGAGGTTAGGGTTGTTCTCGTCTTTCTCTCCGTCTGCCAAGCTCTGCAGCAGGACCTGGGTGAAACAGAGGACTCTGTAGGAGAGGACAATCAGCTTAACTCACCTGATTTCAGTCCCACCATTATTCATGAAGTGTAGATCTCTATATAGACATAAGCACACCATTTCACGGCCTTTAGGCAGTACAAACCTCTGATTAACACATTCAGATGTGATGATTCTGAGCTCACCTCTTCAGCCACATTAGGGCCAAGGTGGCTCCCACTTTGGGCCACTCTGTGCCATGTGTCTCCTTCTCTGCCTCCACTATCTGCTGTAGAGTTGCATACTTGGCAGGGTCCTTGTCAAACACACCTCGGATTTTCTGGAAGGAAAATATTATCATCCAAATGTAAAGGCTTAGGCATTAGTTATAGACGTAAGTTGCARTAGGGTTACACACAAGGCACAATTACAGTGTGTGGAAAACATRCTTACTGTTATATTGCCACTGATGTCTGATTTGATAGGAGCAAATAGTTTTGGAAAGAAGGAGAGGAATGAAACATTGAATTGAAATGCAACCAAGCAGTTGTGAGTATATGCAGAATCAGCATCTTGGACGTAGCTGGACACCTTCTTGGGGGGAGGAAAGAATAGAAATTGAATTTTTCTCCCACAATGCTTATGGGAATTCTATGATTGTTTCTTGTTGGGCAATCAATAGAGAAAAGGGTCCATTCATATAATCTGAAGTCACGAGGAGGTCAATGCAGTGTGTAGTGTGGGAGGAAAGAGAGGGGCTACAGCAGCTCCATACAAACCCACATTCACATGGTTCCTCTTGCGCTGGGGTTTCACTCCTTTGGTTTCACTACCTTAATACAATACCTTCCTTGGTTTTAAAATCAGATTCGTAAACTTTATGCCTAGACTATTCATTGAAATTTCCAAGATGTCAAAACAACATTGTGCAAGGTTGTTACAACAGGCCCATTTAAATCCCAAGATGAGCCTATGATTGAGCCATCCACAAAGATAGTTTATTTGCAGCTCATTCAAAATTCCATAACCGGTTATTATGGTACTTCATTAGTATGGATGATGGTAATCTTTGCAAGTCTGACATTGACCAAGTAATTATAACGCTGTACTCACTCCACATAATTTGTTCTTTATTCACCTAGGTCAATGGCTCCCAAGTGGCGCAGTGTTCTAAGGCACTACATCTCAGTGCTAGAGGCGTCACGACAGACACCCTGGTTCGGGTCCAGGCTGTATCACAACTGGCCGTGATTCGGAGTCCCTGGTGGACATTCCTGCAGTCAGCATGCCAATTGCACACTCCCTCAAAACTTGAGACATCCGTGGCATTGTGTTGTGTGACAAAACAGCACATTTTAGAGTGGCCTTTTGTGCCCAGCACAAGGTGCACATGTGTAATGATCATGCGGTTTAATCAGCTTTGTCGATATGTCACACCTGTCAGGTGGCAAAGGAGACATTCTCACTTACAGGGATGTAAACAAATTGGTGCACAAAATTTGAGAAATTTGCTTTTTGTGTGTATCGAACATTTCTGCTATCTTCTATTTCAGCTTATGAAACTAACACTTTACATGTTGCGTTTATATTTTAGTTTAGTATAGATGACTGGGGGCTCTGTTTTGAAACCTCCATCTTGGGACTCCCCTTCCATTGTATAAAATATTTTGGAAGCTATAGAAATCCATTTATTCATGTCTACATTTGTTTTTGCAACATATTTTCTACTACAGACACCTTAATGCATACTTTTATATGTGAACTAAACGTGTTTTACTTAAAGTATAACTTCTATAAAGTTCTAATGTTACTGCCCCCACACAATACTTTAATAGCCTACATTAAACATTTAAATGAAATACTGTAGAGCTCCATTCATTC
This sequence comes from Salvelinus sp. IW2-2015, assembly GCF_002910315.2. Classification (NCBI taxonomy): domain Eukaryota; kingdom Metazoa; phylum Chordata; class Actinopteri; order Salmoniformes; family Salmonidae; genus Salvelinus; species Salvelinus sp. IW2-2015. The sequence continues at coordinate 11,839,269 of NC_036842.1, forward strand.
CTATGGAAGACTGCTTTTCTGAGGAGTGYCAATAAACCCTCTTATTGGCCATTACATAGCATCAGCAATCCAAGGTTTATATACATAGCTCGATCTAACTCTTCCGAGTAGGTTAACAAGTCAGAAATTCCGACATGACATGAACATGGCATATCAAACCTGTGTTTTGTTAAGACTAAATAACAATGTAAGTTTAGTTTATTTCAAAATGTCGTTAAGACAACCATGGATAGTGAGACAAAGAGAATGAAGCGACGATATTTTCTAGACAAAGGTATCGTTGAAGGCGAGACAGCTTAAGCAACTACAATTTCATGAAGACCTAGGATAGGCAGGTGGTCTACTCACCAAAAAAGGTGGAAGATATGCCACTGACTCCAGAAACAACTTTGTATTCACTGCGTTGTCGGCTGGAAGATTTCCGAATTGGTTATCCATTAATAGTGCCATCGTTTTCTGAAATAATACGACTAACCTGAATGATATCAATTGCTTTCTTCCGTGTTCACTGTGCAAGGGAACTGAACTGTATACTTTGGCAAGGCGCACCAAGTTGGCGTGGGAGTGCTTCTCACTTTACGTTCATTCAAGAGTTAAAAAAAATAAAAATAATAACATGTTTGAATGAAATACGCGAATGGCATGTCACGTTTAGACACGGAACACACCTGTGATTTATTCAGTGGGCAACGCTACTGTACAAAACATTACTCTTTGATAAAATTATCAATAAAGAAAAAAAAAATGGAACATGAAAATCGGAAGGATATATGACAGAACAGAACTGTAGCCTAATAGTTGAGGTAGGCCTATTCATTATTTATAGATTGAGTAATATAAAACAAACTAATAGTCGAGTTATAAATTCAAGTTTATTACTTTAAAAAGGCAGTTCTTTACAATGTAAGTAACTGTATTACTGTTGTCTGGCTCATAACATGCAATGGCACACAATTGATCCTCACTCCCACATCCCTGGACAACACATGACCCCCACATGACTGTATGGCCCATAAAACATATAAAAAGGACAAATGCTTTTAACACATCTTAAAACCCTATTAGATGCACATGTTTTACCACTAGCAGCACAATAAAGACAATGTAAATCATGGGACACACACACATAGGCTGGGTTTAGCACACACACACACAGAGTGAGAGAGATCACAAGCACAACTGATTGCCTGTGGATATATTGAAATCCAAATGCTGTATAAAAGACATCACCAATATGAAAACTTGCATGCCTTAAAACAGCACAGAATATATAGGAGGGAACTTTAACTGTTAAACATTTTAAGAAAATAAAATGTTGACAATTTGTCAAGTGTGAGATTGTATTCATACATAGAATATAGAGAAGGGTTGTATGAATTAAGAATAGATGGTTTGTACATTTTTATACTTTTATCTTTTTTACAAAACAAATGATAGATTTTGGGTTGGCTGTTTTGAGTATCCCTTTGGGATAAACGTCTTAAAATACACACTACACTAAAACAAAATTGATACTGGGCATGCGTGTGAGGTATGGCTACATTGGAGGTATGGCTATACCTTTTGAACTCAAACAACTACGAAAAGAAACTAAACAATGGAAAACTGACTTGGCCGTTGTCCTCACCTTTATGGCTTTGGCATGAAACATAAAAATGGCATTCATGGAAAATACCTTGAGGAAAACGTTGTAATGGAAGCATCATGGCTCAGTATTCCACTAAGTTTCAATCAGGCCCATAATTATTGGCACCCTTGATAAAGATCAGCAAAAAAATACTGTATCAAATAAATACAAATACTGAGCTATATTGGTGGCTCAAAAATAATAAAATAGGTCAAAATTATTGGCACCCCTGTTTTCAATAGTCTATCGCCCTCCCCTTGTGAGGATAGACACTGAGCCTTTTGCTAAACTGTATTATGAGATTGGAGAACACGTTGGGAGGGATCTTAGACCATTCCTCGTGCTCTTATGGAGTGCCCTCTTCAATTTAAACCACTGGTGTTCAAGTCTGGAGAATGAGATGGCCATTGGAAAATGTTGATTTTGTGGTCAATTAACAATTTCTTCATGGATTTTCATTAGTGCTTGGGGTTATTGTCTTGCTGGAAGATCCACTTGCAGCCAAGTGTCAGCCTCCTGGCATTGGCAACCAGGTTTTTGGTTAAAATGTCCTGGTACTTGGTAAAGTTCATGATGCTGTTGACCTTAACACGGGCCCCAGGACCAGTGGAAGCAAAATAGTTCCATAACATCAAAGATCCACCACCATATTTTACCATAGGTATGAGGTACTTTTCAACACCAAACCCACCACTGGTGGCCAAAGAGCTCTATTTGTATGTCATCTGACAATGGCACTAGATCCAATCCAAGTGCCAAGGCCGTTTATCAAACTCCAGGCAGTGCTATGGTCAGATGTATTTATTTTAGTATTTTTTTGTTCCTCATTATCAAGGGTGCCAATAATTATGGATCTGACTATGTTCAAGATCCCAATGTGTTTAGCCTTGAATAAGAAGTTAAAAGCGAACTGTTTGAAAGCTTTCGACAGCCAACTGTCCTTGTTGCATAGCAGAGAGCACCAAGAACAAGCACTCCCAGCAACCACAAATGTTCAGTCACCTGAAATTGATCCAAGGCTGTTTAAAATGTGTAATGTTGCAAAACTGTTTAGTAACTTGAATGTTTCCTTTTGAGGTAATCCCAGATAGATGTACTCATACTGCTAGAGTATGATGACCTGCCTAACAGACAAACTGATGGACAAATCCCATGGGTGACCCACATTTTGCAAGGTACACTTTCTGTAAACGTTCTTCACTAGAAAATTTACTAAGACGAATTGAGTACTTTAAATAAAAATGGTGGCATACAAATAACAATGGTAACACTGATAAACACTAACTTGAAATTAGTACTGATACTATATATGATCAAATATCTAAGAGGGGTGTTAGTCCTTGGGTTAAAAAAAACAATCAGTTGCTGTTTTCTTTGGTTGTCACAGTGACGAGTTGCTTGGCAGCCTTGGCAATGTCATAGGCACACTGGATGACCTGCTGCGTGACCAGCTGCATGTCGGAGGGGCAAGGGTTGTGGGGCGTGGCCTTCTGGCACTCCCCATGGAGCCGGCTGGCACTAGAGGTGAGCAGCCGCAGAGACCCTYGCACTGTGTCTGAGCATGGCCTCTGAGTAAAGGAGAGAGGAGGCAGGAGGTACTGTTGGCAAAACATAGGCCATTAACRGTCCTATTAACACTGCAGTGTAAGGAGTGGATTTACTGGCATTGTGTGTGTGATTGCATAAACATTTCTCACCACCCTGAAGAAAAGAGTGCAACATCTAACAACAGAACACCAGCTGAGCTAAGATGCAGGACATTCATTTCCCATCCATGTTTACCAAACAAACAACCCTCTGGCTCTTGCATACAAAGGAGGAGTGTCTCAGTTAGAGGTCATCCCAGCTTACCTTTGGAAACAGGATGGCCATCTCTCTCACAGCCACATGGATCCTTTCTGAGCATGGTACAAAGCTGAGGGGGGAGGAGGAAGAAAACATCAAATAATCGAGTGATCCTTTTTCCAACATAGGTGTTAGTAGAAAACTCTGGCCCAGTTTTTCTCTCTCAATAAGACTGTTAAACAAATATGTTGAATACTTAGGAATGTTTCCAGAAGCTTGCAAAGCCATTGATCCCCCTACTACATAAAGACACTTCTTAAAGAACAAAATCAGCAAGCCATGTCCTGGTGGAGGTTTGTTAGTGGACAAGTGAGAGAATGAGCAGCCCTGGTTATGTCCACTGTGGAGCAGACAAAATAGAATATACTGAAGTGTCTTCATTAATAGCAACCACGTGCTCCATTTGAGGAAATTGAACACCGGTACTGTATGGGTAATTCTTGAATTGTGGTGGTAAATGCTGTCCCTTGACTTTGGCACCCTGTAAAAACACTTTTAAAATGACAAAAACATGACTAATATGTTTTCTGTTTTATTTAACTTATTTAATAAAGAGGTCTCCCGACTGGCACAGCGGTCTGAGGCACTGCATCACAATGTTTGAGGCGTCACTACAGACCCGGGTTCGATCCCAGGCGGTGTCAGCCCCCAGTGTTGTAGAAAGTAATAGGGGCTAGCAGGTTGCTGATGTGTGGAAGTATAGTGACTAGGCTTGGGCGGTATACCGTATACACCGGGGTATTTGGAAGTGGCCACGAGATGATTATTCAATCATGTAAATACCGGTGAAACTATTTAAAGTTTTTCTATAAATTGTAATATTTGTAGCTACTTTTAAGTAAATACCTGCAGTCAACGTGTGCACTAAGTTAGGAGATTCAGCAGATTGCGTTCTTCATTTCACCCGTCACATATTATGAAGCTTACCGTAGTTCCCCAGAACAGTTGAGCGAGTCACGTGTTTGTTTGTAAAATGGCACAACGGGAGAAAGAGGGAGCAGGTGAGTCCAGATGTGTAATGACATGGGTAGCGTTTTATATTGAAAGTCAAGTGATTTTTTTGCGTCAATAGAATGATCAAGGACATGAAAGTATAGTTTTACTTCTCAGAAAATAGATTAGTGCAAAACATTTGCAGGACGATAGCTTCATTTTCAGATGACAACAGAAGTGCAACGCTATTCGGCAAGTATATGAGCTTATAATGAAAAAAATTGTATTTTTTTTGCAAAGATGATGCATGGACATCATGTTTCTAATTTGTATGATTTGACAGATGATCTCCGCATGTGTGGTTCCCACCATGAAGCATGGAGGAGGTGCTTTGTTGGTGAAACTGTAAGTGATTTATTTAGAATTCAAGGCACACTTAACCAGCATGGCTACCACAGCATTCTGCAGCAACATGCCATCCCATCTGGTTTGCGCTTAGTGGGACTATCATTTGTTTTTCAACAGGACAATGACCCAAAACACACCTCCAGGCTGTGTAAGGGCTATTTGGCCAAGGAGAGTGATGGAGTGCTGCATCAGATGACCTGGCCTTCAATCACCCAACCTTATCCCAATTGAGATGGCTTGGGTTGAGTTGGACTGCAGCGTGAAGGAAAAGCAGCCAACAAGTGCTCAGCATGTGGGAACTCCTTCAAGACTGTTCGAAAAGCATTCCTCATGAAGCTGGTTGAGAGGATGCCAAGAGTATACAAAGCTGTCATCAAGGCAGAAGAAGTCTCAAATATAAAATATATTTTGATTTGTTWAACACTTTTTTGGTTACTACATGATTCCATATGTGATATTTCATAGTTTTGATGTCTTCACTATTATTCTACAATCTAGAAAATAGTAAAAAAAAACTAAAAAAAACACTTGAATGAGTAGATGTGTCCAAACTTTTGACTGGTACTGTATGTATAACTTTATGACCTGGATTGCCTGTCTTTGCAATTTGTTTATTTCCATTTGGGTTTGTTAGCATATTTAGCTAGCAGCATCCATGGAAAATCACTATTACCTGTGCTATATCTGTTGGCATTCTGGTAAGACGCCCAAAGTTTTTTTTTGCCACCCCCTTGTGTACTAAGCCAGTAATACCGTAAATAACGGGATGAGAGGACGGTATATGAAATTATATCTGGATACCGCCCAAACCTAATTATGACATGTTTTGGTGTATTTAGAGATCTATTTTGGATGCTAGACAACAAAAGTATTGGATGCTAGTGAACAAAAGTATTTCATATATTGTATAGATCAATAAAAATCAAAGGCTATTAAAATACAGATTTTCTTTACTAATACAATGTGTCTTTCAGTTTACTGTCATTGGTGTTATTGCCTTAAATCACAGATTACAAAGTTATACAAGGACCTTGAGCATTCTCTCTCCAGCGGCAAACTGTTAGAGGGAGGGATCTATATTAATGAAAATGATTAGCTAAACACACCCTTTTAGTTGGTCTAAATTTGAGGATTCCAATGATCGTTTGGTGTGTCTAAACCCAAAATGTCCATTAGTGTTAGTCAATTTAAAGGAAGGGAAATAACATTGTGAGCAAATTGATTAATAATATCACTTTGGTAAATTGGGATTTTCTGAAATGGAAGGTCATCAAACCTTTAAAAATTATTTACAAAAAACTTCTCATTGGTGTTACCATCAATGATGTTACTACTCCTACTGGTGGCACAATGTTATCATAATGGTATAAATGATTTAAAGTAATTAAGTTACCCTATAGGTTCATTTAGAATGGGAAGATGTACCCAAATATTTCCCCCCGTAGACTATATAATGTAGTAGAGTCCGTTACGCCCTGAAAATATCATCAACAATGAATCATTGTTTGAAACCAACACATGGCTTAGAAATCAGATAATGGAATGCATCATAACTTTCCACCATTTCAATCAATAACAATGTCTCCGTTATAACCCAGTAGACTGAGGACGCATACAAATTGGCAGGGTGAAATTCTTCACCAGTGTTCTGTGGTCACCATCTGGATTTGGCACACAAGCGAAAAAGCTAAGCAAATACGACACAGCTTTAGTCAAACGGGGGCCAATAGTGAGGGTTTGTGTTAAAGACAACAGTTTGAATTCAAGTGGATTGTATAAACACTGAATGAATAGCCAGTGTGAATCTGTATTTAATAAAAACAGAACCCCCACCCCAAACACAGACTAAAATATAAGAATCAAGAATTGCATGTGTGTTGACATGTAAAAGCCCCGTAGGCCTGTACAGTGCATTCAGAAAGTATTCAGACCCCTTGACTTTTTCCACATTGTGTTACGTTACAGCCTTATTCCATAATTCATTAAATGTGTCCCCCCCTCAATCCACACACACAATACCCCATAATGACAAAGCAAAAACAGGTTTTTACWAATTTTAGCAAATGTATTAAAAATAAAAAATAAATGAAATATCACATTTATATACCAGTCAAAAGTTTGGACACATCAAATCATTCCAGGGTTTTTCTTTATTTTTACTATTTTATACACAGTAGAATAATACTGAAGACATCAAAACTATGAAATAACAAATGGAATCATGTACTACCAAGAAAGTGTTAAATCAAATTATATTTTATATTCTTCAAAGTAGCCACCCTTTGCCTTGATGAAAGCTTTGAACACTCTTGGCATTCTCTCAACCAGCTTGATGAGGTAGTAACCTGGAATGCATTTCAATTAACAGGTGTGGCTTGTTAAAAGCTAATTTGAGGAATTTCTTTCATTCTTTTTTTATTTTTTATTTTTTTTTATCCCATTTTCTCCCCAATTTTCGTGGTATCCAATCGCTAGTAATTACTATCTTGTCTCATCGCTACAACTTCCGTACGGGCTCGGGAGAGACGAAAATGTCTTTCATTCTTAATGGGTTTGAGCCAAATCAGCTGTGTTGTGACAAGGTAGGGGTGGTATACAGAAGATACCAAAAAGGGCTAAAAGACCAAGTGCAGATTATGCCTAGAACGGCTCAAATAAGCAAAGATAAAGTAATGATGGACTGTCATTTAAGACATGAAGGTTAGTCAATCCAGAACATTTCAAGAACTTTGAACGTTTGAAACGCAGTCGCAAAAAACATCAAGCACTATGATGAAACTGGCTCTCATGAGGACCGCCACAGAAAAGGAAGACCCAAAGTTACCTCTGCTGCGTAGCATAAGTTCATTAGAGTTACCAGACTCAGAAATTTCAGGCCAAATAAATGCTACAGAGTTCAAGTAACAGACACATCTCAACATCAACTGTTCAGAGGAGACTGCGTGAATCAGGCCTTCATGGTCGAATTGCTGCAAAGAAACCACTACTAAAAGGACACCAATAAGAAGAAGAGACTTGCTTAGGCCAAGAAACACGAGCAATGGACATTAGACCGGTGGAAATCTGTCCTTTGGTCTGATGAATCCAAATGTGAGATTTTTGGTTCCAACCACCTCGTCTTTGTAAGACGCAGAGTAGGTGAATGGATGATCTCCACATGTGTGGTTCCCACCGTGACGCATGGAGGAGGTGGTGTGATGGCGCGTTGCTGGTGACACTGATTTATTTAGAATTCAAGGCATACTTAACCAGCATGGCTACCACAGCATTCTGCAGCGATACACCATCCCATCTGGTTTGCGCCTTGTGGGACTATCATTTGTTTTTCAACAGGACAATGACCCAACACACCTCCAGGCTGTGTAAGGGCTATTTGGCCAAGAAGGAGAGTGATGGGGTGCTGCATTGGATGACCTGGCCTCCACAATCACCCGACCTCAATCCAATTGAGATGGTTTGGGATGAGTTGGCCTGCAGAGTGAAGGAAAAGTGCTCAGCCAACAAGTGCTTAGCATGTGGGAACTCCTTCAAGACTGTTGGTTAAGCATTCCAGGTAAAGCTGGTTGAAAGAATGCCAAGAGAGTGTGCAAACCTGTCATCAAGGCAAAGAGTGGCTACTAAGAATCTAAATTACAAAATATATTTTGATTTGCTTAACACTTTTTTGGTTACTACATGGTTCCATAACTGTTATTTCATAGTTGATGTCTTCATTATTATTCTACAATGTAGAAAATAGTAAAAAAGAAAAGAAAAACCCTTGAATGAGTAGGTGTGTCCAAACTTTTGACGGGTACTGTAATTATTCAGACCCTTTACTCAGTACTTTGTTGAAGCACATTTGGCAGCGATTACAGCCTCAAGTCTTCCTGGGTATGACGATACAAGCTTGGCACAACTGTATCTGGGGAGTTTTCCCATTCTTCTCTGCAGATCCTCTCAAGCTCTGTCAGGTTGGATGGGGAGCGTCACTGCACAGCCATTTTCAGGTCTCTCCAGAGATGTCCAATAGGGTTCAAGTCCGGGCTCTGGCTGGGCCACAAGGTCATTCAGAGACTTGTCCCGAAGCCACTCTTACATTGTCTTGGCTGTGAGCTTAGGGTTGTTGTCCTGTTGGAAGGTGAACCTTCGCCCCCAGTCTGAGGTCCTGAGCACTCTAGAGCAGGTTTTCATCAAGGATCTCTGTACTTTGCTCTGTTCATCTTTCCCTGGATCCTGACTAGTCTCCCAGTCCCTGCAGCTGAAAAACATCCCCACAGCATAATGCTGCCTCCACCATGCTTCACGATAGGGATGGTACCAGGTTTCCACCAGACGTGACGCTTGGCAATCAGGCCAAAGAGTTCAATCTTAGTTTAATCAGACCAGAGAATGTTTCTCATAGTCTGATAGTCTTTTAGGTACCTTTTGGCAAAATTAAAGCAGCCTGTCGTATGCCTTTTACTGAAGAGTGGCTTCCGTCCGGGGACTACCATAAATACCTGATTGGTGGAGTGCTGCAGAGATGGGTGTCCTTCTGGAAGGTTCTCCCATCTCCAAAGAGGAACTTTGGAGTTCTGTCAGAGTGACCATCGGGTTCTTGGTCACCTCCCTGACCAAGGCCCTTCTCCCTTGATTGCTCAGTTTGGCCGTACGGCCAGCTCTAGGAAGAGTCTTGGTGGTTCCAAACTTCTTCCATTTAAGAATGATGGAGGCCACTGTACTCTTGGGGACCTTCAATGCTGTTTTGGTACCCTTCCCCAGATCTGTGTCTCGACACAATCCTGTCTCGGAGCTCTACGGACAATTCCTTCGACCTCATGGCTTGGTTTTTGCTCTGACATGCGCTGTCAACTGTGGGACCTTATATAGACAGTTGAGTGCCTTTCCAAATCATGTCCAATCAATTGAATTTTAAACTATAAAAATAAAGACCATGAAGAAGGCACAGTGATGCCGAAACGTTTGTGATTTACCCAATAAATGACGGAGTTGATATATGGAGTGTGCGACTATTTTTATTCGCCGTTAGTCAGCACATTCACATAAAATGATTTTTCTTGGTGTGCGCCAGCTCATTTTTTTAAAATTCTACAATCAATTGAATTTACCTCAGGTGGACTCCAATGATTTGTAGAAACATCTCAAGGATGATCAATGGAAACAGGATGACCCTGAGCCCAATTTCGAGTCTCATAGCAAAGGGTCTGAATACGTATGTAAATAAGGTATCTGTTTTGTATTTGTAATAAATGTGCAAAAATATTTTTTTTCAATATTTTCACTTTGTCATTATGGGATATTGTGTGTAGATTGATGAGGAAAATGCTTTATTTGACACATTTAGAATAAGGCTGCAACGTATCAAAATGTGGAAAAAGGGAAGGGGTCTGAATACTTTCCGAATGCACTGTATCTGGCATTCCAAAGGGGAATCTGAGACATCGTCCTCTTTGTTTCCTGCCAGCTGCGTTTGACACACACCCCCGCCCCTCAGCACACAGACAGAGGAGACGGTGATAGTGCCTGGGAGACAGGGACCGAGGCCAGAGTACCAGGAGCCAGGGGGGGCCTGGAGAGAGGAAGCAGGGGCCCCCTCAGCACTCTCAGAACAGGGCAGCAGGGTAGATAGACAGCCCTGGGCAGCCCTGTCAGAGCAGGCTGTAGAGACAAGTCCGTCCGCGGCCGGCCCCCTCACAGCAGGGCAGCAAGCCAGAGAAGCGGCCTAGACTTCCTGGCCTGGAGCTAGCCCACACCGTGAGGAAGAAAGTCAGACAGGAAGACACAAGGACAGAGTGGGAATACAGGACAGTTAAAACCGAACTCAGGAGAAGAACAGAAAGAAAAACAGGATACATCCTCTGAATATCACAATTACTGAAGGTTGAAAGATGGATAGGTGAAGGAACAATATATGAGCAGCACCATTTCCCGTATTTAGAACCGATAGGGCAAGTTTCACACAAACCTTTAAGTCAAGAGACCTTTTCTCTAACTGCTGATTGGAGTTTTCTGTGTTCCCCTGACCTTACCTCTCACGTTTGTTCTCCTGCGCGGCCCTCAGCAGCTCCTGAATATTCTTGGTGATCTGCTCCGTCTTACAGATGACGTCCTCTGTGCAGGGCAGGGTGGAGTCAGCCTCAGTCTCATCCTCCCCCTGCTCTGCTGTACTGCTATCCCCGAGCCAACTGCTGTTCCTGCCCATACTGCATGGGGAGAGGAGAGGTTCTACGGTTAGGCACTCCCTCACTTGTGGATCACTTTGTATATGAGCGACTGCTAAAATGTTTCCACATTTTACATACAGAAGTCAGAAATATACAATATTTTTCTACTATAACGTTTTAAATCAAAAGTCCTACCCGGACTCCTCCAGTCCTGTGTGGTTTGGTGTGTTGTCATAGTCACTCTCCAGCATGTGGCTCTGTCCCTCCAGGCTACAACCCTACAATGGGATGAATGATCAAGTAAGATGATGCTTGTCTCTTAGTTTAGTTTGCAGACAACCTTTGAATCTGGTGAGAGAGCATTTGAACAGCCGCACAAACGTTACCACAGTCTGAACGTGCTTGATGAAGCAGACGGATCAGAATCATGCTCTCTGAACCTATAAAAAGCCATTTCCTATTAAACCAGACCTCAACTGGTTTCAAAGCAGAGAGGAAAACGAGGTAGTACGTTTGAACCAGGGACCAGCTCTGTGTGGCATTAAGCAGTCAATGAGATCAAGATTCCTGTGGTATGGGTAAGGGCTTCAGTACAGATGGCTGTCCACCCCCTATGGCTGGTAAACACTGTTCACACTACAATGAACCATGACATTCTGTATTCCTTGTCTGCATCAACAACCCTGTAGCCTTCTGACAGGATGTATGGAAACACCACAGTGTACATGTCGTGTTTCGGGGCCTTTGAAAACACACATGTATAGCACATGTGTACACCCATGTATAGCTCTGGCATTTCGAAAACCAGAGAGTTTCTTCAGGTATTCGACACGGCAGTGCTGGCTGGGGGAATAAGGGTTAGTGAAGAACAGCAGCAGCAAAGTGGTGCATGCAGCCAGCCATACCATGCGGAGAGGAGAGGCAGTGAGGTACAGCAGCAGTTGAAGGATAGAGTATGAGGAGATGGTACAGGAGGAGAGGAAGTGGAAAGGCAGAGGGGATAGCACCCCTTCCCTGGGGCAGCTGCCCCCATCCTCTCAGAGGGAAGATTCGGTACTTAACCCTTCGAGCTCGCTCGTCCCGCGACCAGGACAGGGAGGAGGGGAAGGTAGGGAGGGAGGACGAGGCGTTCCCCAAAGGACCCCTCCCAATCTAGAAAGGGTTCAAACCAAGTTTACATAAAGGGAGTTGACTGTATCCTACAGGAGGAGGGGGCGGGGATAAATGCACAAACAAAAACTGAATTGCCACAAACCAAACCAAATATGCTTAAAAATAATTACCACAAACCAAAAACTCTGAAGGCAACTGTCCACAGTGAACGGCATAAAACAGTCCAGGAGGGAGCGGTGTGACCTCTGAACTTACGTTTGTAGGGAGGGGCTGGACGGTGAGGCTGTCGTCACGGCGGGGAGGCTCGCCCCTGTGGGGATACTGCCTCATGGCCGAGCCCGTCTCATACATGGACATGGGGCGGCCTCCGGGGAGAGGGGGGCGGCCGGAGAGGTCCTGGGGGTGCTGCTGGCTACCGGGTGTCTGCCATCTCAGGGAGGACTTCTCAGTCTGCAGGGAGTTCAGCTAGAAGGGACAGAGTTCAGAACAACAGCTTTATTTCTGTGTAATAGCCTAAAAAAAAGGCCTGTGTGAAACCTAGGGTGATTATACCATGGAGGATGTGAGTATATCAGTGCAGGTTTGGATGGAGAAAAATCTCTCTATCCAGACTCTCCATGACCAGGCAGCTGCACTTCCACTGTGTTTTCATTTCCTTTTCTGTAAATAGCCCTGGTCTGGTCACGAAGGACACTCCCAGACTATTGTTCTCAACTTATCATGAGAAAACAACAAACCAGCTGCTTCCTTGAATGAGCTAAACGTTCCTGTCATGTTTGGATTACAATCTGAATGTGTTCAACCAAATTCCCAAATACCTATTTGCACTGACAACATAAGAAACATGAGAAAGACCAACACAACAAGGGAGCAGTTCTTGTGGGTCTGCAAACATCTGAATCAGCACAAAGCTACTAGACTTACTGTGGGATCGGTGGGTTGTTATAATGCCAAAGTCAGAAACGTACCTTGCTCTGCATCAACTGGAGCTCCTCACTCAGGTGACAGTTGACCTTGAGCAGCTGCTGTATCTTGGTCTCGGAGGCCGTGAGGGCGCTCTTCACCTCCATGAACTCATGTAACGTGATTGGGCCATCAGACAAGTCCGACGACTCTGAGCTCTGAAGGATGGGGAAGCATGGTGGGATGGAGATTTTAAAAGACGCAGATTTAGCACCATTACATTACAATCTGTTCATACACACCCTGAGGAAGACTACGACAGATTTAGCACCATTACATTACAATCTGTTCATACACACCCTGAGAAGACTACGACAAGATTTAGCACCATTACATTACAAGCTGTTCATACACACCCTGAGGAAGACTACGACAGATTTAGCACCATTACATTACAATCTGTTCATACACACCCTGAGGAAGACTACGACAGATTTAGCACCATTACATTACAATCTGTCATACACACCCTGAGGAAGACTACGACAGATTAGCACCATTACATTACAATCTGTTCATACACACCTGAGGAAGACTACGACAGATTAGCACCATTACATTACAATCTGTTCATACACACCCTGAGGAAGACTACGACAGATAGCACCATTACATTACAATCTGTTCATACACACCCTGAGGAAGACTACGACAGATTTAGCACCATTACATTACAATCTGTTCATACACACCCTGAGGAAGACTACGACAGATTAGCACCATTACATTACAATCTGTTCATACACACCCTGAGGAAGACTACGACAGATTTAGCACCATTACATTACAATCTGTTCATACACACCCTGAGGAAGACTACGACAGATTTAGCACCATTACATTACAATCTGTTCATACACACCCTGAGGAAGACTACGACAGATTAGCACCATTACATGTAGCAATCTGTTCATACACACCCTGAGGAAGACTACGACAGATTTAGCACCATTACATTACAATCTGTTCATACACACCCTGAGGAAGACTACGACAGATTTAGCACCATTACATTACAATCTGTTCATACACACCCTGAGGAAGACTACGACAGATTTAGCACCATTACATTACAATCTGGTTCATACAACACCCTGAGGAAGACTACGACAGATTTAGCACCATTACATTACAATCTGTTCATACACACCCTGAGGAAGACTACGACAGATTTAGCACCATTACATTACAATCTGTTCATACACACCCTGAGGAAGACTACGACAGATTTAGCACCATTACATTACAATCTGTTCATACACACCCTGAGGAAGACTACGACAGATTTAGCACCATTACATTACAATCTGTTCATACACACCCTGAGGAAGACAGCGACAGATTTAGCACCAATTACTAACAATCTTGTTTCATACACACCCTGAGGAAGACTACGACAGATTTTTCTCATTTTGAGACAAGTGATCACATAGATATGCTGCCTTTCATGTTTTCGTACATTCATCCAATGTTTGGAGTTCAGTAGGCCTGAACAAAAGGTGTGCTATTCACTTTGAACTGGACTGTGTGTTTACACTACAGGGGGCAGCAACAGCTCGACTTTAGATCATTAAAAAGCAATTGCAAAAGCCACAAAATACACCTTAATGGGTTTCTTTAAATACAGTATGTAAATACCATGGGAGYCATCTTACTTTGGAGAACTTTACAGTTCTACTGAACAAACAACCAAAAAAAGGTAGGCTCTCTCTCCCTCAGTCGGCTACTGTATGCACATCAACAACGAATTAGCTAAAATCTAGTGAGGGATAAACCGTCTCAAACTTTTTCAGCATGTGGTCCTGGCAGTCCAAATTGCACTGATACGATTAGGAATAGTAGCCTACTCGCCCTGGCTGACGAAGGAAGTAGAGTTGCAGGGTGCAACAGCTCCTTTGAACTAAAAATACAAATGTATTTACCCTACTGTAGTTATTGAAAATATGGACACTAACTGTAGTGTAATATATACTGAACAAAAATATAAACAATATACTGAACACGCAACATGTAAAGCGTTGGTGCAATGTTTCACGAGCTGAAATAAAAGATCCTAGAAATTCCCAGATGCACAAAAAGCTTAGTTCTCTCAACTTGTGTGCACACATTTATTTAYATCCCTGTTAGTGAGCATTTCTCCTAATACATCCACCTGAAAAGTGTGGCATATCAAGAAGCATGATCATTACACCACCTTATGGTGGGGACAATAAAAGGCCACTCTAAAATGTGCAGTTGTCACACAGCACAATGCCACAGATGTCTCAAGTTGAGGGAGCGTGCAATTGGAATGCCAACTGCCGGAATGTCCACCAGAGCTGTTGCCAGAGAATTTAATGTTAATTTCTCTGATATAAACCGCTTCCGTCATTTTAGAGAAATTGGCAGTACGTTCAACCGGCCTCACAACTGCAGACCAAGTGAATGGCGTCGTGTGGGCATGCGGGTTTGCTGATGTCAACGTYGTGAACAGAGTACCCAATGGTGGCAGTGGGGTTATGGTATGGGCAGGTATAAGCTACCGACAACGAACATAATTGCATTTTATCGATGGAAATTTGAATGCAGAGATAACGTKACGAGATCCTGAGGCCCATTGTCGTGTAATTTATCCGCTGCMATCTCCTCATGTTTCAGCATGATAATGAACGCCYCCAYGCCRCAAGGATCTGTACACAACTCYTGGAAGCTGAAAATGTTCCAGTTGTTCCATGGCCTGCGTTCTCACCARACATGTCACCCATTGAGCATGTTTGGGATGCTCTGGGTCAATGTGTATGACAGCATGTTCCAGTTCTTGCCAATATYCAGCAACTTCACACAGCCATTGAAGAGGAGTGGGACAACATTCCACAGGCCACAATCAACTTTATGAGAAGGAGATGTTGCGCTGCATGAGGCAAATGGTGGTCACACCAGATATTGACTGGTTTTCTGATCCACGCCCCTACCTTTTTTAAAAAAAGGCATTTTATTAAAAGTATATATATATATATATATATATTTTTTTAATCGACAGATTTCCTTATATGAACTGTAACTCAGTAAAATCTTTGAAATTGTTGCATGTTGCGTTCATATTTTTGTTCAGCATAGTATTTCTTGCAGTGAAACTATACACCAAATTTAAAATTGTCTCAGGAATAGAAGTGGAGGAATATGTTTTCATTCAGCATCTTGAGATACTGAAAATGCGCAGTTAGGGACCGTGCAAACATGCAGTCTTTGTCAGCGAAATAAAAGGAGACAATAGCCTATTTCAACCACATAAAATATGCATCCAAGTCTAACTTAAATGTATCAGATCCATGTTGGATCATTTTCACAGCTTTTCATATCCTTGAAACTGGTCCAACTCATGTAATTTKAAAGTTTTGCAGGGAAAATCTTTTCGCTGATTTAGTTAGGCTAATGTATTTTCTCCCCGGTCCCTACACATCCTCGCTCAGAGCAGAAATGGAAGAGAACTTTACTGATGTCAACTAGATTAGGCTAATTATTATTCTTATTGATGCATTCTATAATTCAGTTTTTTTTGTCTTCTAGAGCAACAAGTAAAAACAGAAGAGAAGCTGCATATAGGCTTGTCTAATTATAGAAAAGTTGGCTAACAAATAGCCTACCAAATGTCAGAAATGATATGGGGTGAAAGTAGCCTGAGTAGGCAGAGATGACTAGCTGGAACCATGACGTGTTCGGACAGTAGTGTACGCAATCAATCAATCATTATAGGCTACAAGTGTACCTAGTGACAATTGACAAACATCATTAGACTTTTGGTGTTTTAAGGTGAATGGCGGGTGCATAGTTTTAGATGCTGGAATCCTTATGGAGTGGATCGAACATGCGCAGGTAGCCTACTTTTTGAAGTGATTTGATGAAAACATCATGCCGGGTGGTGTTCATGTCACATTAAAAKGTATTATAGCCTACTTTTTTACAGTTAAATTACATCTTTAGTATTATGCCCAAAAAATATAAAAAGGCGTGCACACATAGGTCCCGCACCCACTATCAAAAAAACAAACATTCCCAATACATTTGATTGACAACTTGTTAAGAGAATTATGTTCTCAATGTTCATAAACTGAACTTCAATTATAATACCCGGTCTGTTACTAAGAATTTGTAGGGTTCTTGTTGAAATGAACCAGACAGAGGCCAGTCTACAATAGTCAGAAGGTTTATTTACGAGAGCTCTGCTTATCATTTCCTGTACATTGGTTTATATACCTCTCATTTCATCATAAATGTCCCTCCTCCTCTCAGACAATGACAATATAGTTCACAAGTCTTCTCCTACTCATACATTGCCTGCCACCCGTTACACAATCTACTACAAGCCCAAGGTTTCTCCCCTCCCTGGGTGGGGAGACTTCCTTCYCTGTTATCCGTTTCACAGAGGTTACAAGTTGTCTGCCACAGTTCCTCTTTTCTTATGGACAAACATTCTTCATCATTATACAGAGACAGGGTAGCATTCTGTTAGATATAGTCCTATCATTACTTTAAAATGTATACATCATTTAGTTATTATACATAAAATTCATAACACAACTAAGGGATATGCACTAACTGTGGATAACAGTCATTCAAGTTCAGCAAAGCGAGTCACATGCAAGCTAACCAAATGACGCCTGCAACTTGTAGCTAGCCACCGAAGCTGCCACTCACCCACTTGTATGACATGACATCCCATCCCTCCAACTTGCTAGCTACGAGGCTCTGTGTTTTTAGCTTGCCAAATAAATACACTGCTAAATAGATAAGCTAGCCACGTTATGACTTGTGATAATTGCCCTGGCTAGTTTACTTTCATCCAAACGGCTGAAGACAGCAAACAACGTACAAGCTGTGATTTACAACTATTATAARTATTTATTAGACTACCAAGCAATGTATTGGTGAATTATATGAATTATGCAAATAGAACCCATTTTTAAAACATCTTACAAAATGTTGGTTTTGTAACAAACTGAATTTGATATTTTTTGAATGATAATATCTCTTTGTTTCATATCTGYAAGGTAGTTAAAATGGTGTCAGTTTCACATAATGGCTATGCCAAAACTATGTTAATGGTAATGAAAACCTAAACTAAAAAAATGACAAATATGGTGTTACCTTGGTCCTGCCATCTTTCCCATTCTTCCCAGAGGCTGGTTCCCGCTCTGAATCTTCATCAGACGCCACACTGTCATAATCTGGCTGGTCTTCATTATCCTGGTTATCACTCCCATGACGGCTGTTGATTCCCTTCAGGATGAGCTCTATGTCCTCTGAGGAGAGAGAGCAACGGTCAGGGGAGTGGACCACGCAACAACCATGCCATGGTGGGTACAGTAATGAGCTTTGTTCTAAAGTGCCAAATGTAAGTAAAGTAGCTTCAGATTACTGTACTATACCTCTGGGACTTTTACAGGAGTTCCCCCGTTGCCGACGTTTGGCGTCAGTTAATATATCAATGACGAGTGTTGCAAATTCACGTGCGTTGAACCTCGCTAGCTTCTGCCGGCCCTGCAAAACAAGACAACATTATGAAGCAGCTGTTTTGGAAGTTTAGACTCTTCAATGCATAAAACTCACCTAAAGGCTAAAACTCACCAATTTGACATAACATTGAATTACATTTTTAGTTGACTTGCCTGGTTTCTGGTGGATGAGTACTCAGGGTTGACAGGGAGAAAAGGCACCACAGTTGTGTCTGTTACCAGAGTGCCGTGGTTCTGAGTCACCAGCCACACTGATACAGCAAAGACGAACCATAAATATACATAATTTGTTTCATGTTAATAATAATCTATTAAACACATCTAGTGATACCTTTATCAAACACTTATAAGCAATCAAAATTTCTGCTAAACCTACTGGGTCAGTCTTGAATTGCAGTGGCATTTGGGCATGGCATTTAAAAAAAGAAAAAATAATTTAAATGTATTTGGGTATGTCTTTCCATTCAAAATCAACTGATATGGCAGCTTAATTACTTTAAATAACATTGTGCCACCAGTAGGAGCTAGTAACACTAACGATGATAATGCCAATGAGACATTTTAGGTTATTGAACGTTTTCTTAAAATGGAGGCCACAGATGCCCAAATTGAAGGTCCCTTCACTAAATGATACCATTAATAATTTTGCTCACATTGTTATTTCTCTTCATTCAAACTGAGTAACACCAAGTGACACTTTGGACTCAGACACACCAAAGTATCAACGGAATCCTCAAATGTACAACATAATAAAAGATAGTGTGATTAGCTAATAATTTTCTTTAATATAGACCCCTCCCCCGATAGCAGTTTGCCGCTGGAGGGAATGCTCAAGGTCCTTGTAGATCTTTAATGAGTGATTTTCAAGACAGTAACACCAATGACATAAAACTGAGGGATAGACATTACCCATTTTTTTATTGAAATATACAATATATTAACTACTTCTGTTCACCTTTTRGCATTCAAAATAATAGATCTCTAAATCCCCAAAACATGTCATTATAACTCCACGTCACTACTGTGACAACCAATTTGCTTACCCTAAGTACTTTAAATAAAATTTCGCAGTAACAAAATACTTGCATTATGTTTTATCCTTGATAAACAGTTCAAAATAAACAAACATGTGATGTGTAACTATTTGTCATTATGAAGTGTTTTTTTTTATGGTTGCATAGGCAAGGGCCACCAAATGCCACCGCTATTCAAGAACGATCCTACTACAAACAGTCAAATGTCACGGTATCTGTTCACCTGCATCAGTTTCTCTTCTGTCCACTTCATCATAAACGTCCATGGCAAGCTCTTCAAATTGATGGTTAGTGAGCTGAAATCACAAGCCACAGTAAAATCACATCACTGGTATGTCTAAAAGGACCATAATAAAACAAAAAGTTAATTTCACTTACAGACTGGAGTTTTTTCTTTGCAGCTTTTGCAAATTCTGACAAATCCAGACTGCTGTGGACAAAAATAAAAAATAATATATAAATTACACACACACTACCAGTGTACAGTTTGGACACACCTACTCATTCAAGTGTTTTTCTTTMTTTTTTGTATTTTATACATTGTAGAATAATAGTGAAGATATCAAAACTATGAAATAACACACATGGAATCGTATGTAGTAACCAAAGAAGTGTTAAACAAATCAAAATATATTTGAGATTCTTCAAAGTAGCCACCCTTTGCCTTGATGACAGCTTTGCACACTCTTGGCATTCTCTCAACCAACCAACTTTTGACTGGTGCTGTTATATATATATATATATATAACATATATATATCTCATCAGTTTATATAGCAAATGCAAGACAATAAATTATAGCCAACAGTTGACATACTTACACATTTCTTTTCCATCAATATAAGAAAGCAAAGGGAGATAAACAATGGTGTGATAAAGGAATTATGTTTTAACCTCAGTTACTAATCCATTGGATGGATACACACAGATGCATTTCATTTTGGCTTATCAGACATTGAGAAGAGGTTTTTGTAAAATGTCACAAAGATGCCTGAACAGCATTCTATAACTCCATAAGCAAGCAATGGTGTTGGGTTCAGTTCTTACCTGTCAGCCATTTGTGGAATTATGAAGTGCTGTCCGTTTCTATGATCTAGTAGGCAAACACAGTCAGATTAGAACAAACATCATTGTTCAATTCATCAATGAATCACCATCTCACTATAACCCTGCACTCTTACCTGGCCTTCTCCCACAGAGGTAAAATGCCAGGCAGTCAGTGAGTTCATACTGGATCTCTACCAGTCTGTCTGCCAGCTCCTGATGCCCTGCTTGTCTGAGCGGAACAGGAATAAAAGGTCATGAGTCTTCTCCACATCAATATTAGTGGCGGTGAGGTCAATTTCTGTTTACTGTAAATGCCAACCATAGCACTATTTATTTTTAAGACCGCTCTACAATAAAGCCAAGGGTGGTAAAGTTGTAATTTATTCAGTGAGTTGACACATCTGTAATCATGTAGATTCTTCTAATAAACTTTAGTACTAGGCAGCCTCATAAACCGTTCTCTGTGAAAGAGTTGTACAACCATCAGGGGTAATGGATTGCTCCCGTGCAGTATAAAAGAGTATGAAGACTGCTTTACCTTGCGTAGTCAATAGGGGTCTTACCCCCCATGTCTAGGGCATCGGGATCCGCCCCATACACAGCCAGCAACTCTGCCTGTGACACCTGGCCTGCCTTAGCTGCTACATGCAGCGGAGTGTTTCCTTTTTCCTGAAGGACAAACAGGCCACCACCCCAACACAATAAGACACTGGACACTGTGTGGACACTGGTGTAATAATGTGCAGGCTCATTATCATTCTATTATGCATTGATACATTTCAGGCAATTTTTTACATACCGGGTGGAAGAAGTTGGCCTGGGCTCCCAAAGACAACAGTCTCAGGCACGTCTCCAGGTTCCCAGTCCGAACACTGGAGTGGAGTTGCTAGAGGCAACACCAAAGAGAGGTTTGGTTAGCTAACAGTTAAATATTATTATTTTTTGTTGAYAAATTGGCAAATGAATGAGCTCAATGGATGTTCTGGCGGCAATCTCTCACCTTACTGAGGTCCTTCGTAGTGACACTGTCATCCTCTCGACAGGGCATCCGATGGACATAAGCCAGCATCTGATATTTGGCCTTGATGAACTCYGTTTTATGGGGACTGGAAAGGGAACAGACACACACTTAGAAACCTCTGAGACTGTCCAGACAAACCTCACCCCAATGGCACTTTAATACAACAGAGAGTCCCACACTGATGGTGATAGATCATGGCGAGACTAGATGCTTATGCTTTGTCGTGACATTGTTGAAAGTTCCATTGTTTAACCTTCAACAAAAWGTTTGAAATGTGTTCCACTCACTGGACTCTGTCCTGGGGGTTGGCCTTGCGTTTCCCACTCGAGATAGATGAGGGATCCAGAAGGCAGTGCTCCCAGATGGAGTTGGACCCATTGCTGTACAATGTCTGAACCATCTATAAAGGAAGCAAACAATAAAACCAATTTGTAGAGGAAAAACAACATTTGACGAAGTCGA
This sequence comes from Salvelinus sp. IW2-2015, assembly GCF_002910315.2. Classification (NCBI taxonomy): domain Eukaryota; kingdom Metazoa; phylum Chordata; class Actinopteri; order Salmoniformes; family Salmonidae; genus Salvelinus; species Salvelinus sp. IW2-2015. The sequence continues at coordinate 11,861,359 of NC_036842.1, forward strand.
CTGTTCTCCGATGGTAAAAGTAAAGATACCACAATAGAAAATGACTCAAGTAAAAGTGAAAGTCACCCCGTAAAATTCTACTTGAGTAAAATAAACTTTTATGAAGCAAACTAGACGGCAAACCAGGGGCACACCCCAACACTCAGACATAATTTACAAACGAAGCATGTGTGTTTAGTGAGTCTGCCAGATCAGAGGCAGTAGCAATGACCAGGGATGTTCTCATGATAGTGAGTGAATTGGACCATTTTCTGTCCTGCTAAGCATTCAAAATGTAACAAGTACTTTAGGGTATTAAGGAAAATGTTTGGATTAAAATGTGCATTATCTTCTTAAGGAATGTAGTGAATTAAAATGTGTCAAAAATATAATATAGTAAAGTACACATACCCAAAAGAACAACTTAAGTAAAATTACTTTAAAGTACTACCAAATTACTTTACACCACTGACTGTTCTTGTGTCAGTACTGCTGTGTGAATTTGTGTGAGGTGCTCACCTGTAGCTGGGAGGGGGGCCATGGTGTTTGGGTCAGGTGTCGGACTTGGGAACTGTGTCGGCCCAGACCCCGGTGGATGCTGCAGCACTCATCACAGACCAGCACACCCCTGTTCACTGAGCCCCAACATGGGCCTGGAAAACACACACACACACACAAGATTAGACTCAATATTACCACAAAGGCTCCAAGTCCACACACAAACACCATACTACTAAAAGAGTCATGCATCCAGTGCACCAGCCTGTTCTCAGAGCATTTCATATTATTCTGCACGTAAATCCGAGACATTCCATTTAGTATGATATGTTAAGTTTGGCATAGTTACATAAAACAGATGGTTACTTAAGGCAAAAATCAAAGTATGTTGGTTGGTCAGGGTGGATGTATAACACGAACATCTAGCAACCCAAAGGTTGCAAGTTCGAATCTCATCTGGGACAACTTTAGCTAATTAGCTACTTTCAACTATTTAGCATGTTACCTAACCCATTAATCTAACTCCTAAACTYAACCCTAACCCCTAGCTCGCTAACGTTAGCAACCTAGCTAGAATTCATAGCATATATGTTTAGCAAATTTCTAACATATCATACGTTTTGCAAATTCGTAACATATTTTATGTTTGCAAATCTGTTACATAAAACTTTGGCAATTTCATATTTWTTTTTATTTAATTAGGAAAGTCAGTTAAGAACAAAATCTTATTTACATTGACGGCCATACCCTGGCTGCCGCTGGGCAAATTGTGTGCCGCCCAATYACGGCCGGATGTGTTACAGCCGGTATTAGAACCAGGGACTGTAGTGACGCGTCTTGCACTGAGATGCAGTGCCTTAGACCGCTGCGCTACTCGGGAGCCCAACATATTATGTTTGAAAAGGCATAACATATAATACGGATTGTAATATATAACATATCATACAAAATAGGTGAAACTGAAAGACATTCACAAATGAATACATACCATACGAAACTTAACATATCATACCAAAAACGGATTTACGTACATAATAAAACGAAATGCTCTGAAACCAAGTTGAGTGTACAAATCATTCTTCATGCATACTTTTTTAAATGATTTCAGCCAGACAGCAACTCCCTAGCTACAAATGTCATAGTTAACTACTTTACTTTTACACAATACAAAAGAGATATTCCCCAACTAACGTTAGCTTGCAAGCTAAAACAAAAAAAGAAAGACTCTTGTAAAGTCTAGCTAGCCATAAGCTAACCAGCTAGTTAGGAACAATAACAAAGTTGAGAGCTACGAGCTGCCAGCTAGCAACAAACAGCTAAGGTTACTGTAGCTGACTTCCCCATTCTTCTTTGTTAAAATAGATATCATTGTCATAGCAGCAAGTATGTAGCTAGTTGCAAGCAACGCTATGCATTGCTGGAACTAACGTTTCAAGAATGTGAATCCCATTGAAAGTGAAAATCAAGCAAACAAAGAGTAAAAGGGCTTGGGTTATCATTCCATGAAATACAATTGCTAGCATAAGATAGCTAACTTGCTTGCTAAATTCATAAGGCTAGCCAGCCATCGTTTAACTTACCCGGGGCGCTACAATCAGCGCAGACCTGAAAGTCTCGGTTGTTGCGCAGACGCTTTGACATCCCTTTAGCGCGCAAACTAGCTGGTTGTATAGAGAAAGCCCTTTAAACTATCCGATTCAACCGAAACTCATGAGACACACTATGCTAGTATCTACTGTAGCTACAACGACGAGGTCAGAGAATTTGATAAGGGAAAATGCTAACTGTCTAGCTATCTCATTATCATCAAGATCCCCTCTCCAAGATCCCTCCCGTTATCTGACGTCAACAACAGAAAGCGAGAGGCATCTGGGTTGTCATTGAAAACGCAAACACCAAAATTCTATATATGTTTACCTCAAATTGTGGTACTACTAATTTATTTTGATACACCGCGTGATTATAGCCTATTATATTTGTCAAATGTTCACATTGACTACAATGGAGATGGTGGTACATTGAAGCTAATTGTAGGCCTGGCTATATCTTAATTTTCATTAGCTGTAATTTTGACAATATTGGTAAACCTAATGCAGATTAGGTATACTCTCATAATATATTAGTTTGAGATAATCACAGATTACACTGCAAAATAAAACAGTGGACAGTTAGAATACCTTGGAACAGTGGAATATCTTTCAACCCACACATTTAACCCCTTATGTTGTGTGAATGGGTGAGTGAGTGACAAAGAGAGTGAGAGAGCGTGCCCGTGTACCTGCCTGTGTGTGTAGTCTACCTGCGTGCGTCCGTGCATTCTTTATCAACCATAGACCGCAAATACAAGCCCTATCATCAAGAATTGGCTGTGTATTGCACCGTGTCGCTTTAAAGGGGGCGTTCGGTCGCATATTCCCAATCTGCCAGAGTGTAAATTGAAGAGAGGGACTCATTTGAAGCAAATAGCTGTCCTTGTGCGATTGAATCAACAGCGGGGCGCAATGGGAGGTAAATTAGGTTTTTCGATTTGAATAGGCTATGTTATAAAATATCAAAATTGGCTTGAATGCCTCACCAACTTTCAATGATACCGTTATGTTTTTTTATTCCAGAGGCCGAGACGCGTCAGAAATTGCTGCGCAATGTGAAGAAAGAGGTGAGTGCCTTCAGTATTTGCAATGTTTTTAACGACTAATTATTAGAAGCAACCGTTGGTGATGGATCTCTGGCAGCCGTTCTGTTGTAGTTGGATGCCCAACATAAGATTGTAAAATGGAGACACCGGGAAGTCTGATGTATATGCTTGAATAAATTGATCATAAGGATACATGTAGTCTAATAGGATATTATATTCTTTGGATCGTGATTTTATCATAAAGGATGCGTTCAGGGCCGACTTGGATTGAAATACGTGTATATATACAGAGACAGCAATTATTTGGTATCAGTAGGCAGGCCTAGGCAATAACGCCAAGATCAATGTAGCAGTAATGGATATGTTATCTCTGCATGACGTGAATACGTGTGCATGTCACAGTGCAGAGCCAAGAGCAGCATCATTAGGATTATTGATAACAGCTCTTTCTTGTGTTTTTCTTTTATCTGAATGCTAATGCTGTAATGGAGGGCAACTCAATTCACTGGGCATGCTCATATCTCGGATAGCCTATTACCCCTCTCTCTTTTATATGAAAAAACACGTAATCAATTGATCAGATGATATCTTGGTTCATCCTGTGCCTAGAAATTAGGCCTAAAGGATGTGGTCACACTTTATTTGGATAGTCCAGATAGTGGTCACACTTTATTTGGATAGTCCAGATGCTCTACAGATGGTCATAATATCAACAAAGGGTTAGGTTTAGAATAAGGGTTAGGGTAAGGGTTAAGTTTAGGGTTAGAGTTATGGCTGGGGTTAGGATTAGTAGATAGTAAATTGAAATGTTACTGATAGTCTGCAGATAGTCCATCGGTAGATGCTCTACAAACTATCCAAATAAAGTGATAAGGATGTTGCTCTTGTGACATAACGTCACAGTTTATTATTTGGGGACTCCTCGCAGTTATCTGTTAGCTACAGCCAGACCATTCTTCAAAGGAAAATTGTCTGGCTTATGGTATAGTTGGGCTGCAGCACTACAGGAACCTGAAAGGGAGAGAAGAAACCAACTCCCTGTCTGGCTTATTTTCCCTGTAGCTGCACGCTGGTGTGTCCTCTGTTCTAGCTCCATTTATGAGATGTTATTTTATTTTGCCCTGATAGAAAACTAAAAGTAAAAAGGCATTATTAGCAGCAGATTGTATTGTGTTTTAATTTGTATGGATAGCCCTGTCCATCTTTGTGCCACACACATGCATGCATGCTTGAACACACAAGCAAACAGGCAGTCACACACATGCACACAGGCACATGCAAGAGAAACACTCTTATTCTGCCAATAACAATTTTTCTCATCTTATGAAGGCAATCATTGGTCACATGCCCCCTGGGAGGGTAAACAGGATGTTTTTCTCAGTAGTGTGAGGGTTGCATGTGGAGGCCACATCACACAAGGGACATGACTAGCACCAGGTCATGCAGCAAGGAAGAGGGTCCTAGTTGGTGATAGTAAATATATACTGTATCTCAAACCCAGACTTTTTTTCTTCCGTTTTTAGTAGATTTGATTCAATTTCTATCCATTTCCTCGCAATGTTCACAATTTCTCTGCACTGTATAATTTCATAATCTGGGAATTGGTCACACCATATTTCACTATTGTGTGTTTGTCGTGTTTTATTATGTGGTTGTATGAGAAATGCTAAAATAACATAGCTTTTAGGTTGTTTGATGAAGAGTTATTTAACTGGAAAATCATTGAAAATATACACTTTAGTCGCTCTTTTTTTAACCTGGTCAAGCTCTGTCTTGTCTGAAGTGATAAACATCTCCCACCCTGTCTGTCACTCAGGATCTGCACACTCAGGATCTGCATTCCCTCCCCACCCTCCCTCCGCTTACCCGTGATTATCTATTGTTGCAAAATCGCTCCCCATCCTTGCCTCCTTCTGCACTTTGATTTATTTTCTTTCTGTGCCTCCTCTTGTCAGACCCTGTCTCTGTTAAGTGCCTGTCATATCAAATCCCACCTCAACTTTATGTCTCTCTCTTTTTTTTCTCAGGTGAAACAGATCATGGAGGAGTCAGTGACTCGGAAGTTTGTGCATGCAGACAGCAGCCATATCATATCCTTCTGTGGTGAGTGTGTTCATGTAGTAATATATTACTTATTGAATTTACAGTTCATATGGCTCATTGGAGTTTTGACTTGCTTATTTWGAGTTTTTATGGTTTGTTAACCCCCTATTAAAGGCCCAGTGCAGTCAAAACTGTGATAGTCTTGTGTTTTATATATATTTCCACATAATGAGGTTGGAATAATATTGTGAAAATTATGATATTTCCCTTCTAGCTGTTTAAAAAGGCGACCTGAAATTTCACCCTGTTTTTGTGGGATGGAGTTTTGGCCTGCCTGGTGACGTCACCAGACGGTAAATTAGTTAATAGACCAATAAGAAAGAGAGTTCCAAACCTCTGCCAATAACAGCTAGTTTTCAGTTTTCCCCTCCTAGCAAAATTCTTGCTTGAGAAATGACTCTTTGCTAAGAAGCTATTTTTGTTTATTTTTGACCATTTAAATTGAAAACAATCACAGTGAGGTACTTAATTATTACAAGCCCACTGAAGGACTTTAGTGCCACATGGCAGTGCTGTGCTCTAGTGACTGGATGGGAGGGAGGGTGCATGCCATGGTTGATGGGCAGGCCTAGCTGCATAGCTGGTCTGGGTGGGTCGAAGTGTTGATTTAAATTAATGACTGCTTGGCTTACAGTATGTGTAACAGATACTTACCTGCTTGGTTTCTCATCTTTGACCGAAGACCATTACTATTGTAATAAGAGCCAGAGAAGAGTGGATAGAAAGAAGTAAGAGATCGTGGCAAGAAATACATAATATTTTTTTGTGAGATGAAAGTAACCTTATCTCCAAAGAGCACCTACCAAAATGTAGGTGGTACTTCTGGGCCACCCAATTGCAACCAATGATTACTTGGATAAGAGGACAGACTGTGATAGTAAGAACCCGTGGTCAAAGCATACGCTCCAGTTTTGGAGGAAAGTTCAATGTAGTCTCCATCTGCCTATGGGCATATCATCCCTAACTGGTACTGCAGATCTTACAGATTTTCCCACATTATCACTCGATTCAGGTTTCCAAAGGTGGTCATTACTTCATTTGCAATATGTACACCAAGTCTTGAAGAACAACCAAATTAAATCATTCGGTGAACTAAGTTCAGACTGCCATCTGCCAAAGTCAGATTTCTTTAGCTATTTACAGCTAAGAGACTATTTACTGAAACACCACAAATGGGTAAAAATGAAAGGTGAGCCCTCTCTCWTAGAAAAACATTTATCAATACTCAGAAAAGGGCAACTGGTAGTTAACAAATTACAAAACTATACCAATCTATTGCTGTCACGACATAGAGCAATACTCTGCAAAGTGCAAGTGGGAATCTCCTCAGTAGGTGGGAAAGGGTACGGGGGCTGGACACGCAGCAACCCAGACCACGCTGCTGATTGGAGATAACATATACTGACTCAAGGTAGTTTGAGGAATGGGCAGGGGAGCTAGACAATAATAATGATGACACTGACAATTATGTTTACACTACTTCTATTAGGAATTGCTATGCTTGAAAATATAGTACAAATATAAGTTAATGAAAAACAAAGAGCACCTTTCTCTCTCATCGCAGACTCAAGCAGTGCTGCTATTCTCCGTCAACTAAAGAATCACAGTTGGTTTGAACTAGTGCTTTGTAATCTCTTCACAATTGTCCTCCACCCCATCACTCTGGTGTCACAGCCTCACATTTCACACTTGTGATGTGACACATAGGATTATTGTTACATTAAGAGCACAGCAGTAAGATTATGGAGTCAAAAGTAGGTGGATTATTGCTGGTTGAATTGAACGGAGGTAAATGCCAGTCAGAACATGTTTTTTTAAAATTAATATGTCTCATGACTACATTGACATTTACAGAGCAAGTGACATTGGGCATCATCCTGTGGAGTTGAAATGTCAAGCCCTGCCACCTCCTACCACCCAAATCTGTGTACGGTCACGTTCTCAACCGAACACAGCTTGATTTTAGGTTGGCACCGGCCACAGCCATAGTAAAGAATAAGAGATGTGTAGGTCCATCTGTGTTAAATTTAACTGACAGCAGACACTCTGCAAAGGTGTTGATACTACACCTCCAYACATCCACGGATATCCTAGCAACAGTAAACAGCGTTTGTCAGTTTTTAGTCTATTTCTGGTCCTGCTGAGAGCCACCTGCACCTGCCCTCTAACCCGTCTCTGCTTCCCTGCAGTAGCACTCAGACTGTCCAAGGGTTTTCACTGGGTGCGCCTGAAAATCTAATTAGCAAACTCTGCATGTGGTTTATTTGTTGTTTACAGTGTATGCAATCATAGCTTAATGAATATCGCTTTGGGGAAAGTTGGTTTTGAACCCAAACTCTGTGTACTGTTGGTGTCTGTATATTCAATACTATGTGTGTCCGTGTGTCTACAGCTGTAGTGGAGGCATGTGTGCTCCATGGGCTGAAGAGGCGAGCAGCGGGCCTCCTTTGCAGTAATAAGGTAGCAGCACTCTTCATGAAGGTAGGGAAGAGCTTCACCCCGGCGGAGGAACTCTGTCAGAAGGTCCAGGAACTAGAGCAGCTCATCGAGACCAAGTAAGACATTGATCTTGGCTAGTCATTACTCCGAAGCCCCCCCCCCCACACCAATATGCCATAAATTAATACAAAATGTGTATCAAACACTCCTCTCTGTATTCCCCAGCAGACAGGCTCAACTAAATAATGGCAGTGTTCAGAAGCAACCCGGAGTGACCAACCTCCCCCCTCAGGGCTTGAGGAACCTATGGATCCGCACTGCTCTCATGGAGAAGCTTCTGGACAAGATTGTCATGTACCTAGTGGAGAACAGCAGGTTAGCAATCAATCAACAGATCAGATTCCAGCTGAAAGTCTGACATTGTGTCTGATATTACAAATACCAACAATCGTAGCTGCTCAATATGTATACTAAAGATGTCCGATCTTAATTTGATCACTCTTTTGTCACATTTTTYCCCCTGCGCATCAGGAAATTTCAAATGAACCTTGTGATTTACATACATTCACTGAAAACCCTCAGTTCTCTTTATCTCCATGTGGGAACAGTCCAGTCATTTCGGAGCAGTGCCAGCCATCAAAATCATCCTCCCTCTCTCGCTCGCTCAAACTCTAAAAGCACCAGACACGCCTCCCGGGTGGCGCAGTGGTCTAAGGCACTGCATCGCAGTGCTAGCTGTGCCACCAGAGATTCTGGGTTCGAGCCCAGGCTCTGTCGCAGCCGGCCGTGACCGGGAGGCCCATGGGGCGGCGCACAATTGGCCCAGCGTCGTCCGAGTTAGGGAGGGTTTGGCCGGCAGGGATATCCTTGTCTCATCGCGCACTAGCGACTCTTGTGGCGGGCCGGGCGCAGTGCACGCTGACCAGGTTGCCAGGTGTACGGTGTTTCCTCCGACATATTGGTGCGGCTGGCTTCCGGGTTGGATGGGCATTGTGTCAAGAAGCAGTGCGGCTTGGTTGGGTTGTGTTTCGGAGGACGCATGGCTCTCGACCTTCGCCTCTCCCGAGTCCGTACAGGAGTTGCAGCGATGAGACAAGACTGTAACTACTACCAACTGGATACCACGAAATTGGGGGTAAAAAATAAAATAAAATAAATAAAAGCACCAGACAGAATATTAATAATAATGTCCTATTGTTACTGTAGGCCTATAGGTCCTATTACTGCAACATTCAAATGTACATAAATGTATGTGAAATGCAGCCATACACATCAACAACCTTCGTTTTATATACCTTAACACAAGATAGATATTGGTCTCCACTATGACACGGTGTCAAGTGTATCTGAAATGCAGCCCTACAGTAGGCTACACCTAAATTATAGCCTACTGTAGCCTATCAAAACTAATACACCTAAACTATAGCCTACTGTAGCCTATCAAAACTAATACACCTAAACTATAGCCTACTGTAGCCTATCAAAACTAATTGCACACATAGGCTTATAATATCAGATGTAAAGACGAGATGAAATTGAGAATAGTGAGGTATCCTATAATGGAGTGCAATGGTGCATGAAAGAGTGACTCAGATTTTAAAACCCCAACACCCCCCAGATCAACAGTATGTATATAATATATATATTCTCTATTCTCATACACACATATTCATACATACTGTATATACTGTATTTATTTATTTATTTATTTATAGGGGACAATGCACATTAATCAACTTCAATAATGCAACATCATTTACACATGTAAATGTGCCGGGGTTAGCCAAAAGATCATTTGCACCCGTAGTTCCAGGGCAGCTAAGGACAATTGCACAGCAACAATACACATACTCACTAAAACAATACAAATACATTACATCCAATAGTATATCATTCTAACAACAACAACAACACTATCATCAACTGTCGTCTTACATATGAGGAACCACAGATAACTCATGTGTACAGGTTTGGATAGATTTTAGCCATGTTTTCAATTCAAATGTAAAAGTACAATAATCAGTGCAGCTTCTCAAGTCCATGTGCGTTGCATTCCAGTATATTGTAGCTCTAACAGAGAAGGCTGATTTTACTGTGTTGAAAAGGGACAACGCAATCCCCTCTAGTTACTTTCCTTGTTATCCTGGAGGTTATTTCCTTGAGCATGATATGCCGGCATAGGGGTGGAGGGGCCAAGATCATACAGGATCTTAAAGACAAKAAATGTTTTTGTTACTTACAACCTCATGCTAATCACATTAGCCTACGTTAGCTCAACCGTCCCGTGGACGGGACACCGATCCCGAAGAAATTTTAAAGCTATCCAGACTAAATAAATTATGTTTGTAAATGATATGACAATGGTGGTAACTGTTTGGTTTGTTATATAAAATCTTAAGTGTTTGTTTGAGAAGTGACTCAATTGGTTTCAGAATAGTAGCTCCTGCTTTTGACCAGCATGTGAGGCAATATCTCAGATGTGAGAAGATCATAGCGTTCATATATGTATGTATATATGTATGTATGTATGTATGTATGTATGTGTGTATGAGAATAGAAAATATACACTACCCTTCAAAAGTTTGGGGTCACTTAGAAATGTCCTTGTTTTCCATGAAAACATACATGAAATGAGTTGCAAAAGGAATAGGAAATATAGTCAAGACGTTGACAAGGTTATAAATAATGATTTTTAATTGAAATAATAATTGTGTTCTTCAAACTTTGCTTTCGTCAAAGAATCCTCCATTTGCAGCAATTACACCCTTGCAGACCTTTGGCATTCTTGTTGTCAATTTGTTGAGGTAATCTGAAGAGATTTCACCCCATTCTTCCTGWAGCACCTCCCACAAGTTGGATGGCTTGATGGGCACTTCTTACGTATCATACGGTCAAGCTGCTCCCACAACAGCTCAATAGGGTTGAGATCCGGTAACTGTGCTGGCCACCACATTATAGATAGAATACCAGCTGACTACTTCTTCCCTAAATAGTTATTGCATAGTTTGGAGCTGTGTTTTGGGTCATTGTCCTGTTGTAGGAGGAAATTGGAGCAAATTAAGYGCCGTCCCGGAGCATGGCATTGCGTAGCTAAATGGAGTGATAGCCATCCTTCTTCAAGATCCCTTTTACCCTGTACAAATCTCCCACTTTACCACCACCAAAGCACCCCCAGACCATCACGTTGCCTCCACCATGCTTGACAGATGGCGTCAAGAACTCCTCTTGCTCACTTGTGCACCGGGGCCTCCCACTCCTCTTTCTATTCTGGTTAGAGCCAGTTTGCGCTGTTCTGTGAAGGGAGTAGTACACAGCATTGTACGAGATCTTCAGTTTCTTGGCAATTTCTCGCATGGAATAGCCTTAATTTCTCAGAACAAAAATAGACTGACGAGTTTCAGAAGAAAGGTCTTTGTTTCTGGCCATTTTGAGCCTGTAATCAAACCCACAAATGCTGATGCTCCAGATACCCAACTAGTCTACAGAAGGCCAGTTATATTGCTTCTTTAATCAGGACAACAGTTTTCATCTGTGCTAACATAATTGCAAAAGGGTTTTCAAATGATCAATTAGCCTTTTTAAAATTATAAACTTTGATTAGCTAATACAACCTGCCATTGGAACACAGAAGTGATGGTTGCTGATAATGGGCCTCTGTACGCCTATGTAGATATTCCATAAAAAATCTGCCGTTTCCAGCTACAATAGTCATTTACAACACTAACAATGTCTATACTGTATTTCTGATCAATTTTATGTTATTTTAATGGACAAAAATKTTGCTTTTCTATCAAATACAAGGACATTTCTAAGTGACCTCAAACTTTTGAGCGGTAGTGTGTATAATATATATGGATGTATGTATGAGAATAGATACATATACATATGTATGTGTCACACACACATACATACATATATGAATTCTCTGGGTTCCCAAATTCTTGGGGGTTTTAAAATCTGAGTCACTCTTTCATCCACCATTGCACTCCATTCTGTAGGATACCTCACTATTCTCAATTTCATCTTGTCTTTACATCTGATATTATAAGCCTATGTGTGCAATTAGTTTTGATAGGCTACAGTAGGCTGTGGTTTAGGTGTATTAGTTTTGATAAGCTACAGTAGGCTGTGGTTTAGGTGTATTAGTTTTGATAGGCTACAGTAGGCTGTGGTTTAGGTGTAGCCTACTGTAGGGCTGCATTATGACTTGCCTTGAACATATAATAAAACAGTTGATAAAAAAAAATGATTTTACCTAACAAAAAATACATCTACCCCTACAAATGTCAATTTATTATAATCCACATAAGAATTCACACGAGATGCGCTGTAGCCTGCACATAGCCTACATAGACTACTTGAACTGGGGCACAGTGGACCTCCAGTCTAAGGTACAATGTAGGTACGGTACTGCATTGTATTCCAGCTGCCCACTGGCGCCATTCTAAATATTTCTTCAGATATTCAAATCCTCCTGCTGCAAGATTATTTTCCTGCTGCAATTAAACGGGTCAAATTAAGATCTGACATCTGTACTTATAGTCGCTTTTCAGTGAACATGCAGCAATGGTTCTTCTTGCACCATTTTGAGGAAACATGATTTTCTCTCTTCCAGTACGTTCTATGACAGTGAGGCCATTCTAATGGATCCTGTGGATGGACCAATCCTTGCCTCTCTGTTAGGTATTGATGGAACCTCTTCTTATGGCCTCTCTTGCCAGGATGTGGCCGGACAGATCTCTAATAAGATAAGAAATAGCACACTGAATGGCACATTACAGTGAATGTGACTCCCTCTGAGATAATCTGTAGATAAAACATGACATTAGAGACTAGTGCTTTACAGTGGAAATTGCCTTATTTCAGATAATGCCATAATTCTGTGGTTTAGAAGTTAAATATACTGGAAAATAACTCCAAATTGAATTTGTACTCATACTTATAATGGACAAGTGCATTTACCTTCTACTGTGAGGGTAACATTGACATTGCTGGTACCTCTAACTTTCACTCTGGATGATGATGGTTCAGTACAGTGCTTTAGAAGTTAGAAATAGTGACTACACCTTTCTACATGAAAACTGTTGTGGATCTCAGTGTTTTCTTGCCCTTATGCCTTGCAGTCGGCCCCTGTGCTCTGGAGTACACTAAGGTGAAGACAGCCGACCACTTCTGGACAGACCCCTCTGCTGATGAGCTAGTCCAGAGACACCGTATCCACAGTGGCCACTGTCGCCAGGACTCCCCCTCTAGGCGACCTGCCCTGGTTAGTGTGTGGATTATGTGTTTAAACGAATGTGTGTGTATAATATATGATGCATAAAAAATGGTCCAATGGTCTGGAATACATTGATATTTTCTAATAGATCCAGAAGAGGCAGTCGAGTGGCAGTATGGAAGATCGGCCCATCCTGTGGGCTCGGGACTATGTTGAGTCCCTCCATCAGAACAACAGGGCTACACTGCTGTTTGGCAAGAACAACGTCCTGGTGCAGCCGGTGTGTGTGTGTGTGTGTGTGTCTCTCTCTCTCTCTCTTTCTCTCTGCGTGTTAAAGGACTTGGCATTGCTTTTCATCACTGTTTAAACAGCAAGGAACGCTTTGTACAAATCTCCTGTCTTGGTCAACAGAGGGATGACATGGAGTCTATCCCAGGGTACCTGTCTCTCCACCAGACTGCAGATCTCATGACCCTGAAATGGACCCCCAACCAGCTCATGAATGGCACTGTGGCAGATGACACTGAAAAAAGGTAATGTAATATCAAATCACAGTAAAGAAACCTATTCTGACACTTATAGGTGTCTACAAAGGACATGGCAATTTATATAATTGGATATTGTTTAAATCTCAGCAATTTCTCATATTGATTTTCCCAGTGTTTACTGGGACTTTGCCATGACTATTCGCCTGGAGGAGATTGTTTATCTGCACTGCCATCAGCAAGGTACAGAAGGAACCTCTTTTTAATTATGTAGGCATATATCTTTGTATCCATGTGTTTGTGTGTGTCTTCTTGATCTTGTGATCACGGTTTTTCCCAGTGGACAGTGGTGGAACAGTGGTTCTGGTGAGTCAGGATGGGATCCAGAGGCCTCCGCTGCGGTTCCCCCGGGGAGGACACCTGCTCCAGTTCCTGACCTGCCTGGAGACAGGCCTGCTGCCACACGGACAACTCGACCCCCCCCTGTGGTCCCAGAGGGGAAAGGTCAGCATGGAACATAGAAATGTCCTAACATGCACCAGATATAACCCTCACATTTGGAATTCATGACAATGATTCAGATCGCAAATGTTTACTGTAGCTATTATGTCCACATCCACTAAACCAATTGAAACGAGATGGTATGATTTAGCTAGTTGTTTCTTGTAGCATTAGAAACAGGCTAATCTATAGCAGAGTGGATGTTGTTGGACTGAGGGTAACTCTGATCTCTGTGTTAGTACTATACACTGCTGCCAGAGGGTTACTTTTACACTGACACTGTAATTTCATTGATCTTATTACCAATTTAGCCTCCAATTAGATAATATTAACCCTGACCTGCCAAAGCAAAGGGAAACCCATGAGGAAGTTTTTAGAGGGGTTGTGATGATAAAAGTGGTAATCGTAGTAGAGATGACACTATAATTTACAGGCTGCTGTAGAATATAACTTTGTTAAGGTTGTGGTATATTACCCGGCGGAGCAGTGAAAGACTATACAACCTCGGGGTGGCAGAGAGAGTGAGTGGGGTCTTAATACGTCCTCAAACCAACATGAAGGAAAGTTGCAGACCAAAGACAAGGACCCCCAAAAATTATACAAATGGAATTTTCCTACTACTGTACCACTGACTTTGCTGTTAACTACTTTGAGGGAAAATGTACTTGTTACGATTGTGACGTGTTGTTGTCTCATCTAGCTATCTTAAGATGAGTGCACTAAATGTAAGTCATTCTGGATAAGACTGCTAAATTACTAAAAAATGTTGTTGTTTTTTAAAACAGAAAAGGAAAAGATGACTGACTTGAGATTGGCTGGATCATTAATTACATCTAGCCTAGTCTTGCATCACAATTCAATGATAGGGATCTGAGTTTTAGGGTAAGATCAAATCAACTTTAATCACTCTCGCGAATCGTCATAATAACAACATGTTAATGTCTTATACTGAGTGCACTACCTTCCTTTGACTACAGGGAAAGGTTTTCCCTAAGTTGCGTAAGAGGAGTCCGCAGGGGTCTGTGGAGTCTGTGTCGGATAAAGAGGAGGACGAGGCCACTGACTATGTCTTCCGGATCCTGCTCCCTGGTACACCGTCAGACTTTGGTATGTCACTTGTGATCTCCTTATTCTGTGTCAATTTTCTGTTGAAATTTGTACATAATATACTTTTTCATTATTTATTTTTCTCTCACCGTTCGTTTTGTTGACCATTGCCCTTCCCTCAGCACCTCTCTGTCCAGCCCCTGTACCTGTAGCCCTGTGAACACCTTACATTGGTTACCCTGGATTTCAGACCATGCATGGGCATGAAGTTGTCTTTGTCACACCTCCATCTTCTGGCTTGGTTTGTCAATGTTTCCATGTTTAAAAAAAGACATATACACTACCGGTCAAATGTTTGTTTATTCTGTGTCAAAAGACATCAAAACTATGAAATAACACATATGGAATCATGTAGTAACCAAAAAAGTATATTTTATATTTGAGATTATTCAAATAGCCACCTTTTGCCTTGATGACAGCTTTGCACACTCTTGGCATTCTCTCAATCAGCTTCATTGAATTTCAATTAACAGGTGTCTTCTTAAAAGTACATTTGTGGAATTTCTTTCCTTCTTAATGCGTTTGAGCCAATCAGTTGTGTTGTGACAAGGTAGGGGGGTTTACAGAAGATGGTATTTTACCAAATAAGCTAAGTCCATATTATGGCAAGAACAGCTCAAATAAGCAAAGAGAAACAACAGTCCATCATTACTTTAAGACATGAAAGTCAGTCAATCCGGAACATTTCAAGAACTTTGAACGTGCAGTCGCAAAAACCATCAAGCGCTATGATGAAACTGGCTCTCATGAGGACCGCCACAGGAAAGGAAGACCCAAAGTTAACTCTGCCGCAGAGGATAAGTTCATTAGAGTTACCAGCCTCAGAAATTGCAGGCCAAATAAATGCTTCACAGAGTTCAAGTAACAGACACATCTCAACATCAAGTGTTCAGAGCGTGAATCAGGCCTTCATGGTCGAATTTCTGCAAAGAAACCACTACTAAAGGACACCAATAATAAGAAGAGAATTGCTTGGGCCAAGAAACACGAGCAATAGACATTAGACTGGTGGAAATCTGTCCTTTGGTCTGATGAGTCAAAATTTGAGGTTTTGGTTCCAACCACAGTGTCTTTGTGAGACGCAGAGTAGGTGATCAGATGATGTCCGCATATGTGGTTCCCACCGTGAAGCATGGAGGAGGTGGTGCGATGATGTGCTGGTGACACTGTCTGTGATTTATTTAGAATTCAAGGCACACTTAACCAGCATGGCTACCACAGCATTCTGCAGCGATACACCATCCCATCTTGTTTGCTCTTAGTGGGTCTATAATTTGTTTTTAAACAGGACAATGACCCAACACACCTCCAGGCTGCGTAAGGGCTATTTGGCCAAGAAGGAGAGTGATGGAGTGCTGCATCAGATGACCTGGCCTCCACAATCCCCTGACCTCAACCAAATTGAGATGGTTTGGGATGAGTCAGACCGCAGAATGAAGGAAAAGTAGCCAACAAGTGCTCAGCATATGTGGAAACTCCTTCAAGACTATTGGAAAAGCATTCAGGGGTGAAGCTGGTTGAGATAATGCCAATAGTGTGTAAAGCTGTCATCAAGGCAAAGGGTGGCTATTTGAATAATCTCAAATATAAATATATTTTGATATAACACTTTTTTTGGTTACTACATGATTCCATATGTGTTATTTCATAGTTTCGATATCTTCACTATTATTCTACAATGTAGAAAATAGTAAAAAAATAAAGAAAAACCCTTGAATGAGTAGGTGTTGTGAAACCTTTGACTTGTAGTGTATTTTATTAAAGAAAGTCACCCAAATCATCCATCAGTTCTAGATGATCATGTTGCTAATGACAATGATGACGATGTTCCTGCTGATGATACCATTGATCCTGTTTGGTGTCCAGTGGCTCCAGAGCTGATGGACCAGGCGGTGAACATGTGGCACCCCACCCCCAGGAAGTCCTCCTGTTTCTCCTGCTCTCAGAACGGATCCCCTGTTGGCTCACTACCCAACGGCTGCAACCAGGACAGGGCTCCCCTGAAACTCCTCTGTGACACCATGAAGTACCAGATCATTTCCCGTGCTTTCTATGGCTGTGAGTACATGCATCATGAATTCCTTTAGGAAACTGATTCAAATGCTATAGTCTTCATGTTATGGCTGGACTGATAACCATGCGTGTTTCTTCACTTCTTCATTGAAGGGCTTGCCTACTGCCGTCACCTGTCCACCGTTCGTATCCACCTCTCTGCCCTGGTCAACCCTACCATCGTTGACCCTAACGTGCCTCATGATGCCCGGGGAGGGCTGACTGTGGATGTCTGGAGCAGCTTCCTCCAGGACTGCTCTGTAAGATCTACTGTACCATCTGCTCTAAACATACTGTACACACAACCACAACCTGCAGTGACTGTGCATGTTCCTTATGACTTAGCTAACAGGTCACAGCTTGAATGCATCTGCATTCACCAACATCAACATTCCACTGCAACCGATGACCGTACTAAACTTGTATGTTTCTGTATTGAGTCAATATGTAATCACGTTCACAACCTTTTCTTAGGCGTATGATGAGCATGAGCTTCTGCGGATGGTGTACTATGGTGGTGTGGCCCCGAAAATACGCAAGGAGGTCTGGCCATTCCTGCTTGGACACTACCACTTCGATATGACCCAGAAACGTAGGCTGGAGGTGAGTACTGTTATATTGTCATGAGGTAAAACTACTAACTCTGGAATCCAAGTAGGGAGGTGGGTTATGTGTAATACTATTACATACTAGTGACCCTGTGTGTTCATCTGTGTGTGTGTGTAGGTGGATGAGCAGGTGCGGGCCTACTATGAGCAGACTATGAAGGAGTGGCTGGGCTGTGAGGCCATCGTCAAGCAGAGGGAGGGGGAGAAGCATGCTGAAGCCATAGCCAAGTGCAATTCTGTGGAAAGACCAGGACCAGTGCAGCGAGACTCCACCATCAGCACTGATGTAAGGGGGTCCTACCTGTCCCATTTGATGAGGGCCATACATGATAGAGTTAGTGACTCATTGGCATATGGTTAACATACTGTACTAACATATGATTCTTCATGGTGTTCTCTTCCTGGATGGCATTTGACCCCATATCCTACACCAGTCCTCACAGAGCACAAGTTCAGAGAAACGGATTGCCCAGAGCGACTCCAGCAGTAGCACACAGGTACAGGAGGCTTTCTTTCTGGGGCATAACACATCACCACATAACATTATAGTTTTCCTTAATACTGAATACTTAAAGTTGTGCATTACAATAGTAGGGAGACTTTAGAATGCTGGGTATTCACTGTCTGTTGTCCGGTGTTGCAGGCATTTGGGTCTGTGGAGGAGGTGGATCAGATAGAATCCGAGATGAAGCCAGAGGAAGGCAAAGAGGTGTCCAAAATTCCATTGAAAGACTGCCCAGATGTGGCCAACCCAAATGTTACCTCAGAATCTGGAAACCCACCCCCAAAAATATCTGTTGGCTCAGGTCTTCCAGAACAGCCCCAAAGCACAAACAACAACAGCCCTGCAACAAAACTTCCTGCAACTGATTTAACTGTCAAAACAGTTGCCACTCAGCCATCACCAGAGCCATCAGAGCCCCAGGGAGCTGCATCTAGGCCAGTGGCAGAGGCCCAGGCTGGGTCAAAGCTAACAGAGGATCTCCCTGTCTCAAGATCAACAGAGGAACCAAAGGTCACGATAACAGTTGATGACAAGGCAGGGGAGGAGCGTCCTAAGGCTCCAACACAAGAGTCCAAAGCCCCAGAGAGTAAAGAGGTTGAATGCTCTGAATCGGTAGAAATCATACAAATCCCAGAGAGGGTTAAAGAAAGGGGTTCTGACAAAGAAGACGTGAAGTTCTTAGGAAATACTGAAACAGAAAACAAAGTTGCGGGAAATGGGTTGTCTGAAGTTTCCACCACAAAAGACCCAAAGCTGCCTGTGAGAGCTGCGTACGCAACTGAGAATACTGATATTCTCAAACTAGAAACGGAGGTTTCTAATGTATATATTCCAGCTCCACCACTAGGCGAGGCCACAGTTAATAAAACACAAGAGAGCAAAGCCCCAGTGTCAGAACCATCCTGTGCCACAGAGCCATCTTTAACAGAAGGAAACAAAGCTTCAACAATAGCAGTGGAGGCTGGTATTGCTGAAAAAGAGGACCCAAACTTCTCTGACATTGAAGAAATCACAGAATCTGAATTACAAAACATTAAAACCCCTCAAACCAGCGACGCTTGTGTTTGTGAGAAAGACATGGATAGTACCGAAGAAAAGGTTTCAGAAATAGCCGAAACCAAAACATTAGACACTGTGGAGGCCAGTGTCCCTGAGAAAAGCAATACCAAAGCTGCAGAAATGACAGTTGCCATAGATTCAGAGAAACATGCACCTTGCATGCCCGTACTGAAGCCACCTCAGCTAGAGGCCAAAGCCAGTGTTACAGTGACAGCCCCCTCTATGCGTTCTCCTGATACACTAGATTCTGATGACTCGCCCTCTGCCTTAGAGATGGAGGACATTCCCACGGCCTGGGCAAGACCCTTGTCCGGCCTGATGGCTCCCCCTGCTGCCCCCTTCTTGGCCCTGGGGAGAGTTGTTTCAGGGGAACATGTCCTGCATGCAAGCTCCAACACCAGTCTTGATGGAACTGAGCCAACCCTGTCTGAGGAGGAGCCTGAGATGGAGAGTCTCTACCCCCAGGCTGACTTTTTGGTTGTGACAGAGGAACTCAAACCTGAGGTTTCACCAGTGGTAGTGTCCCCAGCAGGGACTACCTACTCTGTAAGTACTCCAAATGAGTTACCTGTGTGCACTGTAATGCATGTTGCAGATTTTAGGGGTTGATTGGCTAAGAGTTGGTTCAACATACAATACACTTATCCCACCAGACATGCCACCAGGGGTCTTTTCAGTCCCCAAATCCTGAATAAATTCAAGAAAGCGTACAGTATTATATAGAGCCCTTATTGCATGGAACTTCCTTCCATCTCCTATTGCACAAATAAACAGCAAACCTGGTTTCAAAAAACAGATAAAGCAACATCTCACGGCACAACGCCGCTCCCCCTATTTGACCTGGATAGTTTGTGTGTATGTATGTAGTTCTGTCCTTGAGCTGTTCTTGTCTATTGATGGTCTTTCTGTATTATGTCATTCTGTATTATGTTTCATGTTTTGTGTGAACCCCAGGAAGTGTAGCTGCTGCTTTTGCAACAGCTAATGGGGATCCTAATAAAATACCCAACTACAAACAGAGCTGTCACAATGCTGGAATGAATCAGTAGCCATTTGAACATGAACCGCTTTAACTAACCTTAGTCCCTTTTATCACTCTGTGCAGCAAGAGCAGCTGGACTTGTACTTGCTCAACCTGCATCGCATTGATAAGGATGTGAGACGCTGTGACAGATCCTACTGGTACTTCACTCCTGCTAACCTGGAGAAACTACGCAACATAATGTGCAGTTATGTGTGGCAGCATCTGGAGATTGGCTATGTCCAGGGCATGTGTGATCTGCTGGCTCCTTTACTGGTCATTCTGGATGACGGTCAGTCTGCATGAAGAATAGCTCTCCTAGAACTGCATTATTCACAGACATGAGTAAGATCAGATGAATAATTTGCTGTTGATGTGTTTCTCAGAGGTCATGGCTTTTAGCTGCTTCTCTGAGTTGATGAAGAGGATGAATCAGAACTTCCCCCATGGAGGGGCCATGGACTCACACTTTGCCAACATGCGCTCCCTCATCCAGGTACATACATAATCACACATGCACATTATTATAAGTACAGTGATATTACATTGTAGTAAAAGATAGGCACTTGCCATTTTTTACCACTAGATCCTTGATTCAGAGCTCTTTGAACTGATGCAGATGAATGGAGACTACACTCACTTCTACTTCTGCTACCGCTGGTTCCTGCTGGACTTCAAAAGAGGTACTGGCATCTGCATGGGCGTGTTCGACCGCATACACTATCTGTATGGTGACGGAATCAAACAGAAAGGGGGATTTCACATTGGAACCAGAGGAAATAGTTCATGCTGATGATGTTAAAACTTAAGTTAATTGTGTTCAAGGTATACAATATGAAGGACCTGTATAGATTTAGGAAAATGTCATTGTCAATGTTTTTATTTCAGTAACATGACTCTTCTGCAGGCAGGTCACATCTGACAGTCCTACTCAGTATATAACCTGATGTGTCATTCTTCCTCCAGAGATGTTGTATGATGATGTGTTCTCCGTGTGGGAGACCATCTGGGCGGCCACGTATACCTCCTCCACTCATTTTGTCCTCTTCATTGCTCTGGCACTGGTGGAGATATACCGAGACATCATCCTGGAGAACAACATGGACTTCACTGACATCATCAAGTTCTTTAACGGTGAGGCTAAACGATGACATTAGATGTTGTTATGGAATGGAATATTTGATCATTCAGTTATTTCATTCATTTCATTGCCACTGAGTGTTTATTTGCTAAATGTATGATCTGAAGGTACCAACTGCTTTTACTGTGCTTGCTGACAAAGGCATAAAGTCTAGCTACCTCCATAGACTACACTCATATGTAAATCAGCACAAGCAGCTAGGCTCGAGTGACACAGTGTGTTTTTGATTTGATTTCCCTCTTCAGAAATGGCTGAGCATCACAACATCCCGCAGGTCCTAACGATGGCTCGAGACTTGGTCCTCAAAGTGCAGACTCTCATAGAAAACAAGTGATCCAGCATGTGTATTTTCCTCCCCTTTCACTCAGTGTGCAAAATTGTGAGAAAGTCACATAAAATTAATGTATTCTGAAAATCGTAACTTGTATTTGTATGAAAGCTAAACCAACAATTGACAAAAGCAGACATAGTGGTCAGTATTTTAAAATCACGCTTCTCAATCATTATTTTTAACCCTGAAATCGTCAGGTGAACCATACTGAAGCTGTTGTCACACTACAATAATTGCACAATGCAGTATTTCTGTCTCAGTCCCTAAAAGCACTTTCCTATGTTCAGGTAATTAACATTATAATCAATAAGTTTATGAAAAAATGCAATTGTTCACTTAGTGAATGTACCCTTTTGAAAACAAAAACTCTTTGCATATTGCTTCAGAATGTTTTTGTATTTGTTTTGCCTTAAATGTAGCTATCTTGTGCAGGGATATTCTCAATATGATAACCAAATGAGATCTTGTTTGTACATTTCCGTCATATACTTCCCATCAGTTAGAACCATTCACAGAGTAAAGGTGCAGCCAAAAAGCTTGCACCTCTCCAACATCGCAGGAACACTTGCTGAAACCCCTGGCTGTATCTCAAACATATTGTCCCCCATGTATTCCAGTGTTTTTGTATTAAGTGCTTAAATCTGTCTCTTATCTTCTCCTTATCGGCTAAATGTCTGCGTGTATTGCTGTTGTACTGTAATGGTAACTGTACAATTATTTGAAACACACAGGCTAATATTCAAAAGTATCTGTGAGTATAACAATGTAGCTATACTGTTTAATATCAGATATGTACACACACACGTAGGCCACTGTACATGTGATTTGTTGCTTGACGACAATAGATAAATATACCGACAAACATGAGAAAAATACTCTTATTTTTTCAACGTATTCTTGAATTGTTTATTGTTGTTATTACTTTGCTGTGTATTAAACAATCAGTATATTTTGGATTCAGCATTGTGCAAAGTTTGGTTTAATTCATTTCACTCTCTGTGCAGTCTTTGGTGTAAAATTGTTTGCCTGTAGCCAAAGTGTGCTGTTGCTTTAACAATGTGTCGCTTGTATATTACGTCATCAAAATACGCAATGGTGTCTGGCCAAACAGATCATATAGTTCAAGGGAAGTCAAGAGAACTGTGCGGAAGAGAATTTTGCTTGCAATAAATTCAATAATTAATCGTTATCCTTATTCTTTCAGTATTTGTTATTCTCATACGGTCTATGTTTATTCTGCATTGAAGATGAATAGTGTTGGAGAGGGCTGCACTGACCTAAAACGGGAATATGACCAGTGCTTTAACCGTTGGTTTGCTGAGAAATTCTTGAAGGGAGATCGAAGCGGTGATCCCTGTACCGAAATGTTCAAGAAATATCAGCATTGTGTCCAGGTAAATACATGATATCAAAAAGGGACGTATGTTAGCCATCTGCCTGCTCATCATCACCACGCATTGATAACTGCTGTACCGCGTACTATTAGCTAACCAAAATGATGCAACACCAATGTGTCAGCTGTCAGGCCACAAGTCTATTCTTCACATGACTGAAACACAGGGCATCTATATTCATATATTGTAAATAAATATACTCACTTCCTGATAGCCTATTGTCCTCTCGATCCAATGTCTTTTTAAACATCAAATGCAAGTGTCTAATCTAATGTTACAGCTACATATGTTGTGCTTGTATTTGCAGAAGGCCATAAAAGAAAAGGACATTCCCATTGATGGCGTAGAATTCATGGGCCCAAATAAAGAGAAAGGTGACAGATGAGATGGATCTCCCCAACAACGTTGCCTTGTGACTCACTGCCATTGCTTACTGGGCATGCAATGGAACATGAACAGGGTGTCCACCAATTTAGCTTGAATTGGGTTTTGTTTGAGGTCGCAGTCCTTCTAGTGTGGAGACTAAAGAGCATTCATATGAAGGATCCAAAGTGCTGAATGACAATTGGGATTGGACTTTGGATGTTGGGCATTGATAAGAAAAGGAACATATGAATCCAGACATTTTGGGTCAGACCAATAAACATCGTAATGTGGTGGTAACATCAGTTTATCATTGTAAAGGACTATGATGCTTTGCAAAGGGAGTTTCATTGAACTTTTTAAATTCTGGAATTGTCAATGTCTATTAGTGTCCTGGCATAATGTCCCTCAAGACAACTGAAGAGTGCATCAATGTGGATGCATTGGACTTGGTTTACACTGTGCAAGATTATAAATTGTGTGGGTCTCTTTGCTCCAAGTTATTTTTTTTTACTGGAATGAGTTTAGTTCAGTGATGCAATGTGATTAACATATACATTGACAAAGCAATAAATAGAATAATCATGTTTCATTACTACCAATTCATATTTTCAGCTCTGCGGATGGACCAGAAATTACATCAAAAGGTATAGCATGAAACCCAATCTGCAACGTGACAACCCGTTGAGTGCAGGTGTTTGGTTTGAAAAACAAAATGATCTTGAATTCAGCCACCACAGGTGGCCAAAACATTGAGAGGGGAAGGAATGAACTGATTAAAAAGTTTGACATTTATTTAAAATAAAACAAATTTAAGGATTTCAGGTTTACCAGCAGATTACAATCAAACAATTTCCAAAAGGTATTCAGACACTTGGAGGTCCACACTTACAATTCATTTAAAAATATACATTGCAGGCAGATGTTCACATTTAGTTTTTGTTGAGTGTCACACTCAGGGCAGTGTTCATCACAAATGGATCATCTTCATACATGACCTAGAGCAGCAAGACCAGTAAATTGACAAGTTAACAAATGGTCTCACCAGACATCAGAACTCAGCTCACTACAGTGCGCTGACACAGGGAACTGAAGTTTACATCAATCAACAGGAAAATAAATCAACCATATTAAGGCCAACAAGAAGGCAGGAGTGACTGACCATGGAATGCACATAGCAAGCAAAAGGGGGACAATTATTTGTGTGTGTCAGGGAGGAGATCTGGTATAAACGAAACAAAATTAAACTGCCCCTAATCATCAGTGCCCTCTTGTGAATGGCTGGCTGGTCTACCGGTAGTGGCGTGGGGGTGGGCTGTGGTGTGTTACTGGGTGTCGCCTCGCTGGGGGGCTATGGCGGGACACATGGCGCCGTGGAGGTGACTGGTAGCGCTGTGGAGGGGACCCTCTGCTTTTGTAAGGAGGTGGTGAGTAGCCACGCCCCCGGGGGGATCTGGAGCGGGACTGCGAGCGACCATAACTGGCACCATGTTCTCCGTGGACACGAATGTTTGCCATCTCCCCCTGAAGGACATACAGAGCAACTGACTGAGGAGACCATCTTCCGTCATGAGCTTGAATAAGCTTGTAACTCGCAAATGCACTCCTATTTGACATGTTTTGCTGTGGAGAGATGTACTCACCTGATGGGAACGGAACTCAGTCCTGTCCAGTCTGCGCAGGGCATACTCCATGTCCTCCCGACGGACAAACTCCACCACCCCTTCACCATCCCGCTGCACATCGGCGAAACACACATCCCCTGCCTCACGCATGTGGTCTTTAAGATCCTGCCAGCTCCCTGATGGGGGCAAGCCTGGGAGGGGAGACAGCACATTGTCATACAAGAAGGTGCCAAGTCTGCATAATGCTTATTGGAGTGGAAAAGTGATTATTTTGATACTATCAACTATGCCTTTTCAACTACAGATTCTTATAGACCTGTTTCAAGTGGCATATCTCCAATTCACATTTGCGTCTACATTTTCATGCAAAGCTTTGAGGGATACTATAAGTATGCACATACTGTCAGTTTCTCAACTAATATTTTCCCTTGATTTAAAAGAAAAGTGACGTATGATCTGACTGCCAGATTGAAATCTAAGACGTAGGAATGTCTAGCTATATTAGGCGACATACAACACAGATACAATTGAGAAATACCAATGGGTAAAACAAAAATGAATGATAAAACATACACCTACCAGTCACTATGGCCGGTGTTTGGGTATATGCAGTCAACATGATCAGTTAGAGCTTTTACTGTTTTGTTCCTGTTTGTTTTGGGCAGCTGACTTGACCTCCATTTAGTCCCTTTGACCTCCAGTCCGCCAAGAGAGAGAGACAAAAACAACACTGCCTACGACTCAGAACGTCCACCTACCAGTCACTATCACCCGGAACTCAGATCTCCGAGTTGGAGGCCCAAACCTCCCCTTAGGACCCCCTCCTTCTCCTCTTTCTCCGCCTCCCATAGGGCCACTAAATTTGGCGCCAGAGGAGCGAGGGTATTCTACACGCAGCTTGGAGTCTCCGAATCCATATCCATTCCTTCCATAGACAGCATCTTCTGCATCCCTAAGAGAAGAGAGCACAGAACTCCTTACTTACTTGCCTAAGGGATATACACTTGTCAACGCCTTCTCCATCCAGTCACTGAGGTCAGTCCCAGGCGATGTTACTAAATCAGAGAAGAACACCTTGCCAAACAGCCAGGTATTGTGATTGGACGTGTACATACACTAGATCATTCCAGGAACTCACCGTGGATCTTCGAAGCGAACAAAAGCAAAAGGGATGGTTCCCCTGTTATTCTTTAGTTCGATATCCCGAATTTTTCCATATTTGAAGAAGAGATCCTCTATGTCCCTCTCCTGGACATCCATTGGAAGATTTCCCACGTAGATCCTTCCATCAGTCATTGTTGGTATTGGATAGGCCCTGCTAAAATAAACCGAAGGCACCTGCAGGCTTCAAACTCACTGATCCATTCCAAGAACAAAGGTGGAGGTGAGCCGTATCCTAATCCCAATCCATATCCATCCTCTTCTAATGCTTTAAATTTACCCTCAAATCTAGAATCCGTATCCTAATCTTAGTCCCAATCCACATTTGTCCATTCTCTTCTAATGCTTTAATTAGGAAAAATCTAGAATCTTTGTGGAGCAGGAGGAGTAGTAGTAGTAACGTTACATGTTGAGTTCAAGACAATCTGCACAGCACCTTGGACCAGTCTGAAAGCTTTAAAACACAGGATAATGATGAATGCCTTAGCTCAAACCATATAGCCATCAGAAGTCGTTTGAACATACACTAATTAGTGGCTAGCTAGCTAGTACTACTCTGGTACTACTGACCTTCCCTCAAAGTGACGTAGCCTATAATTTACAAACCGCTTCGTAGCAAAGAGGCGTGCTACAGTTAGCTAAACAGACAGCAAAGAGGGCTGGCACTTCAAGGTGTGTTTCATGTATTTAATACCATTTCACACCGATGCCGCTCCATGCATTACCATGAGCCCGTCCTCCTCAAATGTGCCACTAGCCTCCTGTGACGAAGTGATTGACTAGGTAACGTTCGATACAGTAGTTAGCTAACGTTAGATAGCAAACGTTAGCCCTCTGATTCCATCTTTGTTAGCTAGGCTAACGTTAGCTAGTTAACGCTATCGTCTACTCTGCTCTTCCGTTTTAAAGTGTAAATAGCAACAGGTACATCGATCGGTTATGAATGTTTATGAGTAGCAAAATATTTGCTATAAAAATTCAGACATACCTCAGTGTAATTTATGTAAAATACGGGATCGCTATCTAGCAGTCTCTTCCTCAATGCAGGAAGTCAGCTCGAGCGGTCGTTTGATCTCTACGTCAGAAATACTACGCTAGTCTACTCTTCTCTTCAAATTTAAAGTGTAAATAGCAACAGGCACTTTGATCGTTTGAGTAGCGAATTATTTGCTATAAAAAAATTGACATACCTCAGTGTAATGTATGTAAAATACTGGAACGCTATCAAGCAGTGCTTCTACAATGCAGGAAGTCAGCTCGAGCTGTCGCTGGATCTCTACGTCAGAAATACTAACGCTGAAGTCTACTCTCCTCTTCAATTTTAAAGTGTAAATAGCAACAGGTATTTTGGTCGTTTATGAGTAGCGAATTACTTGCTATAAAAAAAATATTATTTTCAGACATACCTCAGTGTAATTTATGAAAAATATGGGAACGCTATCTAGCAGTCGCTTCCTCAATGCAGCATGTCAGCTCGAGCAGTCGCTGGATCTTCACGTCAGAAATGCTTAAGCTAAAGTCTAGTCTCCTCTTCAACGTTAAAGCGTAAATAGCAAGAGCTACTTTGATCGGTTATGAATGTAATAATAATTGAGCTGTCGCTGGTTCTCAACGTCAGAAATACGCGCCCACTTTTGAGACAGAAAATGATTTGCATAGGCTTATCAATATAATCTTCCCTTTGGAGGCAAGGCACAATCTAATTTCAACAGTCTGACCCTGTTACTTTGTTTGGTAACTTGAGGGTTGGATGGGGCTGGCGAATAAATCACTCTCAAATGAATTTACAGTTAGTAAAAGTTATGGATGCAAGGACAGTCAACAAGATTGTCAAAAATGTCAGATAATTTACCCAATGTCATGTTAATCTCACTGACTGGTTTACTCAATACTTTTTGTATGTTACTCAATTACTTTTTCTATGTTCTGTCCATTTTTCTGATATGGCTTCCTTCCTTTAATACTGTAGCCACCACCAGAGTGAGCTTAAGAGCTAGTTGAGGTTCTGCTGCATTGTGGAACATTGAACCATAGAGATGAGGAGGGAGGCCAACAGAAGAAGGTTCCAAAACACTTCTGTGTCACCACTGTCTCTGTCATGCTGTGGGACACATCTAATCTGACATCTAAATGCTTCCATGACAGAGATGTGTGCATGTGGATGGGAGGTCTGATTTTTCAGGAACAAGCAGAGGGGCAACTCTCAGAACCGAGCATTTAAACATCTGTAGAGGGTGATTATTACAGCCCTATCAGGTAAAATTTCATTTGTATCAATAAGGTTTATGTGATTTGTCTCCCTTGATAAAGGATTTTTAAAATAACATTGCAGCCTTTTTGTTATCACACAGTTGTTATAGAGGGTGAATATGATGTATAATATGAAATCAAATCAAATATATTTATATAGCCCTTCTTACATTAGCTGATATCTTAAAGTGCTGTACAGAAACCCAGCCTAAAACCCCAAACAGCAAGCAATGCAGGTGTAGAAGCACGGTGGCAAGGAAAAATTCCCTAGAAAGGCCAAAACCTAGGAAGAAACCTAGAGGAACCAGGCTATGAGGGGTGGCCAGTCCTCTTCTGGCTGTGCCGGATGGAGATTATAACAGAACATGGCCAAGATGTTCAAATGTTCATAAATGACCAGCATGGTCAAATAATAACAATCACAGTAGTTCTCGAGGGTGCAACAGGTCAGCACCTCAGGACTAATGTCAGTTGGCTTTTCATAGCCGATCATTGAGAGTATCTCTACCGCTCCTGCTGTCTCTAGAGAGTTGAAAACAGCAGGTCTGGGACAGGTAGCACGTCCGGTGAACAGGTTCGGGTTTAATAGCCGCAGGCAGAACAGTTGAAACTGGAGCAGCAGCATGGCCAGGTGGACTGCGGACATCAAGGAGTCATCATGCCAGGTAGTCCTGAGGCATCAGTCTTTGGGCTCAGGTCCTCCGAGAGAGAGAAAGAGAGAATTAGAGAGAGCATACTTAAATTCACACAGGACACCGGATAAGATAGGAGAAATACTCCAGATATAACAGACTGACCATAGCCCCCCGACACATAAACTACTGCAACATAAATACTGGAGGCTGAGACAGGAGGGGTCAGGAGACACTGTGGCCCCATCCGATGATACACCCGGACAGGGCCAAACAGGCAGGATATAACCCCATGAGCCTTGATGTATAACAGTCTTGCAGGCCTGGTATTCACTAGATAAAGGTAACACCAACATAAAGTGTCTTAATAGAGCGTTGGGCCACCACGAGCTACAACAGCTTCAATGCACCTTGGCATAGATTCTAAAAGTGTCTGGAACTCTATTGGAGGGATGTGATGCAATTCTTCCACGAGAAATTCCATACTTTGATGGTGGTGGAAAACGCTGTCTCAGGCACCGCTCCAGAATCCCCCATAAGTGTTCAATTGGGTTGAAATCTGGTGATTGAGGTGGCCACGGCATATGGTTTACATAGTTTTCATGCTCATCAAACCATTCAGTAACCACTCGTGCCCTGTGGATGGGGCATTGTCATCATATGGGGGCATAGCCATGGTAGCCAAAATAATGGCCTGCTCAGCATTTTTATACATGCCCCTGAAGATCGAGATTTGTAGCAATATATATACTTAATTTTTATTTCTTATGCAATTATCCACACCTGCTCTTTCCATGACGCAGACTTTCCAAGTGAATTCAGGTGAAAGCTATGATCCCTTATTGATGTCCTTGTAAATGAAGGGGAGAATGATTTTTAAGCCTTGAGGCATGGATTGTGTATGTGTGCCATTCAGAGGGTGAATGGGAAAGACAAAAGATTTAAGGGCCTTTGAACGGGGTATGGTAGTAGGTGCCAGGCACACCGATTTTTGTTAAGAACTGCAACGCTGCTGTGTTTTTCATGCTGAACAGTTTCCTGTGTGTATCAAGAATAGTCCACCACCTGAAGGACATCCAGCCAACTGTGGGTAGCATTCGTAAACAGAGTCAACTCTCATAACAGCCACGTTATTTTCCGTTGTGGACTTCAATGCACAACAAATCAGCTGTATGTGACCAGGCGAAAAAACCTTTCCAAGTCAAACCTCCACAAACAGCCTACATCGTTGTCATTATATTAGCTAAACTAATGTCATAGTCAGCATAGCTAATATAATTAACGCTACAATCGTGCAGTAATGTTAGTGTACAGTCAGTACGCAGTTACACCGGCGGCCCCGGTGGCAGTAATACCAAAAGCTTACCTTGACTTGAATGAGTTCCAGTGTTGTGTTGGAAAGCCATAGCCAGCTAGCTAACATAGCATCCCTCTATTTGAGGAGGGTGTTTCTGTAGGCTAAACTAGCTAGCTGCATTTTTTTATTTGATTTATTTCACCTTTATTTAACCAGGTAGGCTAGTTGAGAACAAGTTCTCATTTGCAACTGCGACCTGACCAAGATAAAGCATAGAAATTTGACACATACAACAACACAGAGTTACACATGGAATAAACAAAACATACAGTCAATAATACAGTAGAAAAATAAGTCTATATACAATGTGAGCAAATGAGGTGAGATAAGGGAGGTAAAGGCAAAAAAAGGCCATGGTGGTGAGGTAAATACAATATAGCAAGTAAAACACTGGAATGGTAGATTTGCAGTGGAAGAATGTGCAAAGTTGAAATAGAAATAATGGGGTGCAAAGGAGCAAAATAAATATATACAGTAGGGGAAGAGGTAGTTGTTTGGGCTAAATTATAGATGGGCTATGTACAGGTGCAGTAATCTGTGAGCTGCTCTGACAGCTGGTGCTTAAAGCTAGTGAGGGAGATAAGTGTTTCCAGCTTCAGAGATTTTTGCAGTTCGTTCCAGTCATTGGCAGCAGAGAACTGGAAGGAAAGACGACCAAAGGAGGAATTGGCTTTGGGGGTGACCAGTGAGATATACCTGCTGGAGCGAGTGCTACGAGTGGGTGCTGCTATGGTGACCAGTGAGCTGAGATAAGGCGGGGCTTTACCGAGCAGAGACTTGTAGATAACCTGTAGCCAGCGGGTTTGGCGAYGAGTATGAAGCGAGGGCCAACCAACGAGAGCGTACAGGTCGCAATGGTGGGTAGTGTATGGGGCTTTGGTGACAAAACGGATGGCACTGTGATAGACTGCATCCAGTTTGTTGAGTAGAGTGTTGGAGGCTATTTTATAGATGACATCACCGAAGTCGAGGATCGGTAGGATGGTCAGTTTTACGAGGGTATGTTTGTCAGCATGAGTGAAGGATGCTTTGTTGCGATATAGGAAGCCGATACTAGATTTAATTTTGATTGGAGATGCTTAATGTGAGTCTGGAAGGAGAGTTTACAGTCTAACCAGACACCTAGATATATATAGTTCCACACGTATTCTAAGTCAGAGCCGTCCAGAGTAGTGATGCTGGACGTGCGGGCAGTGATCGGTTGAATAGCATTCATTAAGTTTTACTTGTGTTTAAGAGCAGTTGGAGGCCACGGAAGGAGAGTTGTATGGCATTGAAGCTCGACTGGAGGTTAGTTAACAGTGTCCAAAGAGGGGCCAGAAATATACAGAATGGTGTCGTCTGCGTAGAGGTGTATCAGAGAATCACCAGCAGCAAGAGCAACATTGTTGATGTATACAGAGAAGAGAGTCGGCCCGAGGTTTGAACCCTGTGGCACCCCCATAGAGACTGCCAGAGGTCCGGACAACAGGCCCTCCGATTTGACACACTGAACTCTATCAGAGAAGGAGTTGATAAACCAGGCCAGGCAATCATTTGAGAAACCAAGGCTGTCGAGTCTGCCAATAAGAATGTGGTGATTGACAGAGTCGAAAGCCTTGGCCAGGTCGATGAATACGGCTGCACAGTAATGTCTCTTATCGATGGCGGTTATGATGTCGTTTAGGACCTTGAGCGTGGCTGAGGTGCACCCATGACCAGCTCTGAAATCAGATTGCATAGCGGAGAAGGTACGGTGGGATTCGAAATGGTCGGTAATCTGTTTGTTAACTTGGCTTTCGAAGACCTTAGAAAGACAGGGTAGGATAGATATAGGTCTGTAGCAGTTTGGGTCTAGAGTGTCACCCCCTTTGAAGAGGGGGATGACCGTGGCAGCTTTCCAATCTTTGGGAATCTCAGACGATGCGAAAGAGAGGTTGAACAGGCTAGTAATAGGGGTTGCAACAATTTCGGCAGATCATTTTATAAAGAGAGGGTCTAGATTGTCTAGCCTGGCTGATTTGTAGGGGTCCAGATTTTGCAGCTCTTTCAGAACATCAGCTATCTAGATTTGGGTGAAGGAGAAATGGTGGGGGCTTTGGCGGGTTGCTGTGGCGGGTGCCGGGCAGTTGACCGGGGTAGGGGTAGCCAGGTGGAAAGCATGGCCAGCCGTAGAGAAATGCTTATTGAAATTCTCAATTATAGTGGATTTATCGGTGGTGACAGTGTTTCCTAGCCTCAGAGCAGTGGGCAGCTGGGAGGAGGTGCTCTTATTCTCCATGGACTTTACAGTGTCCCAGAACTTTTTTGAGTTAGTACTACAGGATGCAAATTTCTGTTTGAAAAAGCTAGCCTTAGCTTTCCAAACTGCCTGTGTATATTTGTTCCTAACTTCCCTGAAAAGTTGCATATCACGGGGGCTATTCGATGCTAATGCAGAACGCCATAGGATGTTTTGTTTTGTGCTGGTCAAGGGCAGACAGGTCTGGAGTGAACCAAGGACTATATCTATTCCTAGTTCAACATTTTTTGAATGGGGCATGCTTATTTAAGATGGTGAGGAAGGCACTTTTAAAGAATAGCCAGGCATCATCTACTGACGGGATGAGGTCAATGTCATTCCAGGATACCCCGGCCATGTCGATTAGAAAGGCCTGCTCGCAGAAGTGTTTTAGGGAGCGTTTGACAGTGATGAGAGGTGATCGTTTGGTCGCAGACCCATTACGGATGCAGGCAATGAGGCAGTGATCGCTGAGATCTTTATTGAAAACAGCCGAGGGGTATTTTGAGAGCGAGTTAGTTAGGATGACATCTATGAGGGTGCCCATGTTTACGGATTTGGAGTTGTACCTGGTAGGTTCATTGATAATTTGTGTGAGATTGAGGGCATCAAGTTTAGATTGTAGGATGGCCGGGGTGTTAAGCATGTCACAGTTTAGGTCACCTAGTAGCACGAGCTCAGAAGATAGATGGGCAATCAATTCACATATGGTATCGAGGGCACAGCTGGGGGCAGAGGGAGGTCTATAGCAAGCGGCAACAGTGAGAGACTTGTTTCTGGAAAGGTGAATTTTTAGAAGTAAATCAAATCAAATCAAAAAACAATTTTGCTAATCAAATTTATTTATATAGCCCTTCGTACATCAGCTGATATCTCAAAGTGCTGTACAGAAACCCAGCCTAAAACCCCAAACAGCAAGCAATGCAGGTGTAGAAGCACGGTGGCTAGGAAACACTCCCTAGAAAGGCCAAAACCTAGGAAGAAACCTAGAGAGGAACCAGGCTATGAGGGGTGGCCAGTCCTCTTCTGGCTGTGCCGGGTGGAGATTATAACAGAACATGGCCAAGATGTTCAAATGTTCATAACTGACCAGCATGGTCAAATAATAACAATCACAGTAGTTGTCGAGGGTGCAGCAAGTCAGCACCTTAGGAGTAAATGTCAGTTGGCTTTTCATAGCCGATCATTAAGTAGAAGCTCGAATTGTTTGGGTACAGACTTGGATAGTAATACAGAACTCTGCAGGCTATCTTTGCAGTAGATTGCAACACCGCCCCCTTTGGCAGTTCTATCTTGTTGGAAAATGTTATAGTTAGCGATGGAGATTTCAGGGTTTTTTCAGGTGGTTTTCCTAAGCCAGGATTCAGACATTTGCTAGCTAAGTAAGTGAAAAGAATGACACTTTCTCTTGCTTCTCCTTCATTTTGGAAGAAATTAATTTGTTCAAAACTGTTAAACTATTGTCTTTCTCTCTCTTTGAGTCAACTACTCACCACATTTTATACACTGCAGTGCTAGCTAGCTGTAGTTTATGCTTTCAGTACTAGATTAATTCTCTGATCCTTTGATTGGGTGGACAACATGTCAGTTCATGCTGCAAGAGCTCTGATAGGCTGGAGGACGGCCTCCGGGAGTTGTAAGTCTATGGAAGGGGGTGAAAACCATGACGCTCCTAGATTGTTTTTTTTGGCTCCCAAGTGGCGCACTGCATCTCAGTGCTAGAGGCGTCACTACAGACCCTGGTTCGATTCCAGGCTGTGTCAAAACCGGCTGTGATTGGGAGGCCCGTAGGGTGTTTCAAAATTGGCCCAGTGTCGTCCAAGTTAGGGTTTGGCCAGGGTAGGCCGTCATTGTAAAATAAGAATGTGTTCTTAACTGACTTGCTTGGTTAAATAGAAATAAAAAAGGTTTCGTATTGAAGTAGACCTTCTTTTAATCAGTGATTTAGTGACGTGATTATATTTAATATAGTTTTATCGAAAAAGGATCACTTTTAACAATGTTTTACAGTTACATTTTTTAAATGAATTTCACTGAGGAGGATGTTCCTCCCCTTCCTCCTCTGAGTAGCCTCCACTGGTTACTCAGTAATTGAACTACTGAACCTTCCATTCATGTCCAGCCTACAGTAAATAGAAATATTTGTACACTCTACAGGTGTCAAAACATTACTTACCAGGTCATTCCACGAAAAGAGTGTATTTTGGGTTGTCAGGCCCCAGGGCCACTTAGGGCACCCAACCGCTAGCGGGCTCAGATCAACTCAGTCGGGGTCTCACTTTACTATTGAGAGTAAGAGTAGTAGAATACACCAGGTGCAATTTATTTTGTTATGTCAGTTATGGACAGTCACTCAATTAGCCATGTCAGCTAACAATTTTTGGATTGGTAAGTTTTGTATGGGACCAGGCGAAAAAACCTTTCCAAGTCAAACCTTTAAAGTTCATTTCCTGCAATTCTACACATTTTGACTGGGGACGGAGAGAAAATTTGCTATCTAAACTTAGTAATCCTGGCCAAATACGGACCGGACCGGGCACGTGCCCAGGGACCCTGACCTTCAGGGGGCCCCCATTTGATTTTGTTAGTCATTCTCATTCAAATATCATATTAACATGTTATAAGTCATGGCAAAATGTGTAGAATTTAATGAAATTTGTTTTAAAATGGCCAAATTTTCTCTCCATCCCCAGGCAAAATGTGTAGAATTGCAGGGAATGTCCTTTAAATTTTTTTATACATTCTCCGCCGTCAAGACGGTATGGTGCTCCCCAACCAAATCTCACTTAGGGGACCCAAAATGCTGTGGGAAGTGTAATTCTGTCAAAATTCCACTTAATTCACCAAATGTTAATATAATGTAATAAAGAGCACATGTTCCACTTAAAAATATATATGTTTTCCCATCTCAAGAGGTCAAATTAAGAAAAAAAAGAATTAACGTACCAGGGTTGACATTTTCATCCTAAATCACCCAAGACAGGGGGAATGGAAACATGTGTGCAACAGGGAGGGGCATTCAAATGATGCAAGCTTAACACATTTGTCTAACTTGTTATTTGTATTCCATCTATCTATGGGTAACAGGGTTGATACGTTATTTGCGGCGCTCTCAGTTATCTACCACAAAACACCAGAAAATGTCCAAAAGAGTAAAACCAGCTCTCCTTATTTTACGCTATGATTTGACTATTAGATGTTCAATGTTTCTTTTGAAACAAAAATTTAAAAAGGAATAGTTTCACCATATTAAAACGAGAGTTCAGTTCACGTAACAGGGTTCACCTTAAAATGAGGGACACCAATTTATTAATCGCTAATCACAAATAAATACTAATCATCAGAAAATTACTTTGTCAAAGCAACAAAATACCTAGGGCTTTCCAATTATGGTGAAAACTTGGGGAAATGTTGGGGTTAAGTGGGTTACAATCTTCCTAGAAGTCAGAAAAACATGATGTAGGACATGTCAAAATCCAGATTTTTGGCACTTTAGCAAGTTCCATGTGTTTTATATTATAAGGCACTTAATTTAATATAACAGGCTTTTAAAATTCTATATTGGTGCACAATTTCTATTTAAAATATCACTGGGACGCAAAAGGCACTCTATTGGTGAAATGACCCATCTGTGCAACAGGTTTTAAGAATTCTGTTAATCTGGGTTAAATGGTGACATACAGAAATGGGACTCATAAATATGCAAAGTGAAGATGAGATCCTACACTAGGGCTGTTACGGTGGGTGGTCACGAGTCATGATGACAGTCAAATTCCACGTGACCATTTAGTCACAGTAATTAGGCTTCTCCAAGCTCTGATGCTGCTGATGGTCATTCGTAGTCTACCAAACCTGCTAACTGCCTGGTACTCTGCACTCTATTGTCCCTCTAATCACTCTGACATCAATGCAAATGTATTCGAAAATCTAATMAAACACTTCACGAGAGCCCATGAGCTCATGTTGGTCAACATTTCTATAGGCTATGCAATTGTGTGAAAACAGAGTGATGGGATACTCTCTATTAAAAAGAGTATCCCATGAGCTTTCTATTGGCTAGGCCTACTATATTTATTTCTCAACTTTCCTAATAGTAGCACATGGCTTCTCTTTACAACAGGAGTATAGCCTACCTGGCTGGCATGAAAATGAACCACGTGAAAACCGTCCTCCATTAGCTATTTAARTGCATAGGTGACATACATTTTTTAAACTGCCCCTGTTTCTAGACAGGTGTATGATAATGGTCCATTCTAAATCAAAACAAATTTCACACATAAATTATTGATGGGTAACAATATTAGCCTGTCACTTGTGAATGATGCCCAGCTTAAGGCAAACAGCGCATGATCTCTTTTGGCGACTTTTTWAAATCATAGTCGCACACCTCATGTAGCCTAGCCCATAGGCCTATATGTTTTGATAAGGTTTTTATCATAACTAAAGTTTTTTTAAATTAAAGACATGAATCCACTTTACAACGGGTGTAGAGCCTAAGTGGCATATATATGCAGCGTGTGAGTTTCAATTTTGGGGAAGATAATTTTCACCATAACAATGCAMATTTTTAATAAAAGCAATACATGCATAATCGCAATTGTTGTCACTTTTGAGAATGGTGTTTTCCTGCTAATGGAACATGCGCACTTATAGCCTACTGCCGTGTCCGCATTGCTGTGCTTATAATGTGAAGAAATAGCATAATATTTTATCAACATTTTAAGCTAAGCGTTCTCATCTGTTGCCTCAGGCTCATTGCTTAAAACAGTTTTTTTATGCTAGTGTGTCATGCCCTGATCTGTTTCACCTGTCTTTGTGCTGTCTCCACCCCTCTCCAGGTGTTGCMCATCTTCCCCATTATCCCCTGTGTATTTATTCCTGTGTTCTCTGTTTGTCTGTTGCCAGTTCGTTTTGTTCGTAGAACCGACCAGCATTTTGTTTCCCTGCTCTTGCCTGTTTCCTTGCTCCTGTTTTCTAGTTTCCCGGTTCTGACCGTTCTGCCTGCCTGTGGTCCTGTACCTTTGCCCCACTACTCTGGATTACCGACCTCTGCCTGACCTGACCCTGAGTCCGCCTACTGTCTTGTACCGTACACCCTCTCTGGATTATTGACCCCTGTCTGCCTTGACCTGTCGTTTGCCGACCCCTGTTTGAGGAATAAACTTTTGTTTCTTCAACACTGTCTGCACTTGGGTCATACCTTAAAACGTGATACTAGTGGTTGTATTCATTTGGGATCTTTCGCATCCCACAACTGTCCCAAACTATAATTGGAATATTTATTTCTCGCACAGAATAGAGTAGGTCCACTTTTTTACTATGGGGGATAGTAGATTGACATAGGCTAGTGCTTTTGCTGTTCGTTAGGCCTACTCATCTTGTTGGCTGACGAAAAGTAAATGTGGACGGTTCTTCCAATATCTTCCATATGCGCCTCGGACGGATGTGTCTGTCTTCACTTGTAGCCTGTGGGAAAGACCCGATCACTTGACAGAGAGCCGAGCCATGTGAGTGAGAGGTGTTTCGGCATGCAGCCGGGAGAAGGGAATTATAATTATTACATTCAGCCTAAGGGCACAACGGCCACTGGCCGCAAAAGGCATACATTGTTTAGGGGCATTACGGCCACACAAAGGGGATGCAGCCGAGAAATTTGAGGCATTATCAAGTGCTTGTAAAATTGTGAGTGAGAGACTGATGGTGTGTACAGCCTGCGCAAAAAAAACTAAACAGAACTCATGCTTTTCATGTGACTTTTTTCATATCGTTAGAGTCCCATCATGCATCCTGGAATGTATTAAAAATCAAAACATATAGCCCAACATTTGTATCACAACTAAAGTTACATAAATAACTCTAAATTAAGCATATAGGAGTACCTGTTTCTTTGTTAACCGCTCAACACATAATAGCCGCATGTGCRCACTCCCTCAAATCGTTGCGAAAATGTCCTTTCTATTTTATTCAGCTATGTTCAATTGTATTCTTCATACTATAAAATAATACCATGGAATTCAGGGCCTAACAAAAGGACAACTCAAAGTATGCTATTTTGTTCTTCTGAAATAGAATACATTTGCTTCATATCATGTTTCTTTAGACCTGTCTAAAATAAACATGGACAATGGATTTATTGTGATGGTGTAGGCTATATTACATGGATTTATTAGACTTTTTAAAATGTAGACGTTCCGAAGGTCTAACTAGGCAAGTCAGTTAAGAACAAATTCTTATTTACAATGATAGCCTACCCCGGCCAAACCCAGACAATGCTGGGGCAAWTGTGCGCCGCCCTATGGGACTCCCAATCACAGCCGGATGTGAAGCAGCCTGGATTTAAACCAGGTACTGGAGTGACACCTCTTGGACTGAGATGTATGTGTCTTAGACCACTGCGCCACTTGGGAGCCCTATAGCATGTTCATATTCATATACCTAAAAAGTCATATTTTATATATATATATACAGTGGGGAGAACAAGTATTTGATACACTGCCGATTTTGCAGGTTTTCCTACTTACAAAGCATGTAGAGGTCTGTAATTTTTATCATAGGTACACTTCAACTGTGAGAGACGGAATCTAAAACAAAAATCCAGAAAATCACATTGAATGATTTTTAAGTAATTAATTTGCATTTTATTGCATGACATAAGTATTTGATCACCTACCAACCAGTAAGAATTCCGGCTCTCACAGACCTGTTAGTTTTTGTTTAAGAAGCCCTCCTGTTCTCCACTCATTACCTGTATTAACTGCACCTGTTTGAACTCGTTACCTGTATAAAAGACACCTGTCCACACACTCAATCAAACAGACTCCAACCTCTCCACAATGGCCAAGACCAGAGAGCTGTGTAAGGACATCAGGGATAAAATTGTAGACCTGCACAAGGCTGGGATGGGCTACAGGACAATAGGCAAGCAGCTTGGTGAGAAGGCAACAACTGTCGCAAACATCCCACTGGTCACACATTGGTTGAATCAATGTTGTTTCCACATCATTTTAATGTGGAGTAGATATTGAATTGACATCTGAACAAGTCTGTCAGGGGAGTGGCTGCTGTGGTGGCTAATTTCTGCATTACCAAATGAGGAGAGTTACAAACTTCACACACCAGTCAGAGTTATACTTAAACTACATCTTTAATAATAAGAGCTTTGCAATAGCACTTGACTTTCAATGATGCGTCATTTCTAATGAACCATTGAAAGTGACAACACAAAAGTACAAAGATCTTTTATAGCCAAGATACACCCCTCTCAACCTACATGACGAACCACAGATCTTAGGAACAGTCCACAAAGGAAGACTTTATA
Organism: Salvelinus sp. IW2-2015; assembly: GCF_002910315.2. Lineage (NCBI taxonomy): Eukaryota > Metazoa > Chordata > Actinopteri > Salmoniformes > Salmonidae > Salvelinus > Salvelinus sp. IW2-2015. The sequence goes on from NC_036842.1 coordinate 11,901,401, forward strand.
ATGAGAAAGGAGTATCCCTTAGCCAGATAGCATTCGCTATAAATTATCGTTCAGTTTGGTCCCTGAGACGAGGTTCTAATCTCGTTCCTGGTACTTCATAGCACAAAAACACAAACTCATCCAATGGCATAAATCAATTGTCAACTCTAGATACGCCCATCTCAAGTAGAACCCCTTCTTGACCCCTCTCCTGGACAAGCTCACTGAGGGGAGTGAGCCTCTAGGTCATACACTATCCCAGGATAAGTGCAACATCAAAGAGGACATACAATGGTTCCAGACACTGCCATACACCTCCTCCCAATGAGAAAGGAGGGAGTGACTTGCGCACAGACATTGTGGAGACAAGTAATTGGTTCCCCATTAATCACGCCATCCCTTCACATGGTTTAAGAATAGGTAAAGACACATTCACATATGAAGACAATGTTCCATCCTGTCCTCTTCCCTTTCTTATATTCTGCATATAGCACCAGAGACATGTAAAAGACAAGCCTGACCTCTCTGGGCCCCAAGTGACTGAGCCCCAGCTGAGGGAAAAGTGCAACTGCCAACACCATTATCCAAAGGGATACATTCTAATAACAAGTATATTACATAAACATATTATGCAGATACAACATCTTAACTTATCTATGTTACTCAACTAATTCTGATTCATCCACCACAGTGCCCACGATGAACATCATGTTCATGAAGCCCCACAAGACTGCCAGCAATACATTTCTCAACATCCTCACATCCTCTTCCGCTTCGGTGAGAACTACAGATTAGAAAGTGCCTTTCCTGATGGACACAATTACTTCTTCTACCCATCCCCTTTCCTTTGCTCCCAGGTCAAAGACTACCAGCCTGGGGCATGTTTCAATATCATATGTAACCACATGCGCTTTGATGGGCATGAGGTGGCAAAGCTTCTCTTAGTAGACACTGCCAATGTCACCATCCTACAAGACCCATCAGAGCTGTTTGAGTCATCCTTCCTATTTAACTAGGCAAGTCAGTTAAGAACCAATTYTTATTTACAATCACAGCCTACCCCGGCCAAACCCTAACCCGGACGACACTGGGCCAATTGTGCACCACCCTATGGGACTCCCAATCACGTCCGGTTGTGATACAGCCTGGAATCGAACCAGGGTCTGTAGTGATGCCTCTAGCACTGAGATGCAGTGCCTTAGACCGCTGTGCCACTCGGGAGCCCAGGGAGCTACACCCTAGGGAGCTACAAATAATTCTACCTCAAGAACCTGCTCTTCTTTGACTTTGGATTTGAGCTGAGGGCCAAGGCCCTGGAGTGGAACGAGGCTGACAGGAGGCTCTGCCAGCACTTTAACTCTACATTCTGAGCCAAGGTGGAGGCGTACGGGCAGATACGGATGGAGCAGGATGTGAGAGAGCTGAGGATGAGGAATGAGGGTGGTAGTCAGAGCTGTGGAGGCTGGGATGATTCGGGACAGCGATCTGCTTCCCTGGCAACCAGTCTGAGAGAACTCCATCCTGGGTTACAACTTGAGGAAAAATATTGGCTCCAAATACAGGGAGCTCTGTCGGAAAATGCTCACACCTGAAATACAGTGCCTGTCAGAGCTAGGGGTCAATCTGTGGCTCACACGATTATGGGGTTGCTTAAAGCATACTATATCCTAGCTACAAACTGATTCATGGAACAGCTTGGATTAAACAACTTGGCTGAGCACATAAACATATATGACTTACTCCTAATGCAATGTTGTCTTATTGCATCGATGTATGTATAACAGCCATGAGCTGATTACAGACATCTAAGATGTTTAATTTATTCTCAGAATTTTTTATATTTTTTCAAAATCTGAAAACTACTCTGAGTTTGACTCTTGAAGCCTGCATGACATCCTTTATCCCCTCCTCTCATAGTGAAGATGCCAAATGTGTGTTATTCAGTAGATTAAGGCATATGAATGAGTGTGCAAATCGTCATTCACAGTCCAAATGAAGGTCGATGTTCATTAAAACAGGGCATGGTTCAAGTGCTTTGGTCGGATAATCCCCTTTTCTCTCCATGACAGTTAGACATTGATCAGCATTATTTTCAAAACGAGTCACGCTTCCCCGAGCCACTGAGCCAGCCAGCATAGTAGCTAGAGTGCTGTAGTTAATGATGTAGAGATTCAGTGCTTTTGCAATACACAATTTTATCCCACTAATGAGAGAAAGGACACAAAGCCCACAGAACTGTCTAATGAGCAATGACAGACAGAAGTTCTGCACATATTGCAGTGTCATGCTGAACTAGAGTAATTGAAAGTCACTTTGTCTGACAAATTTCCAATCTCACTGCAGCTGTTCATACTGATAGAGAGCTGTGGCTGGAAATTAGGTATAAAATCAAATTATGGGACAATTCCGTTAGTGGTTTGGTTGTCATCATGATATCAGATGCTGTATAAAGGAGCAGTGTATTTGTTGGCTGCTAGGGGGCAGTATAGCACCTTCACAATGAAGCTTCTTAAACACCATACAGAATCTGTATCAGTAAAACAAGTTCCAACTGTTTTATTGCATAATAAAACAATACACACAAATTGTAAAATTTAAGTTCATATTAGCGGGTGGGGAAAATGTGCAACCATGACATGCATGGTGAATCTCCACTAAAAGAGGGTCTCTTATCCCACTTATCAGCCTTGTCTCATACACAAATGTAAATCCGGGACACTCAAATTAGTATGATATGTTCCGTTAGGTATGGTTACATAAGACAGATGGTTACAAAAGTAGGGTGGTTGGTTAGGGTGGATGGGTATGCTCATAACATGAATGTCTAGCAACCCAAAGTTTGCGAATTCAAATCTCATCATGGACAACTTCAGCATTATAGATAATTAGCTACTTTGCAACTATTTAGCATGTTAGCTAACCCTTCCCCTAAGCCTAAACTTAACCCTTTAACCTAACTCCTAAACTTAACCCTAACCCCTAGCCTAGCTAACATTAGCCAGCTAGCTCCTAGTGTCAGAGCATTTCGTATTATGTATTATGTATGTATTATTATTATGTATTATTTTGTATGATATGTTATGAATTACAATTGCTATTATATGTTACAAATTTGCAAAATGTACTATATGTTAAATTTGCAAAATGTGTGATATGTTACGAATTCTAGATAGCTGGCAATTGTAATTCATAACATATCATACAAAATAATACATACCATACAAAATGTAACATATCCTACTAAATTGAACTGATTTACGTACAGAATAATACGAAATGCTCTGACACTAGGTTGCACTTATCTGTACAACAAACCCACGGGTGCAGTCTGATAATCCTAAGTGAATAGTCTGATAAAATTCTATGGAATGTTGTGAAGGGCAGTAGACCCTGGCCTCTGTAGTGACTTCTGTAGTGAGACTCCAGGTACCCTAGTGGTTAGTGTTAGGCCAGTAACCGAAAGGTTGCTGGATCGAATCCCTGAGTTGACAAGGTAAAAGAAAATCTGTCATTCTGCCCCTGAACAAGGCAGTTAACCCACTGTTCCCCGGTAGGCTGTCATTGTAAATAAGAATTTGTTCTTAACTGACTTGCCCAGTTGAAGTCGGTAGTTTACATACACCTTAGCCAAATACATTTAAACTCAGTTTTTCACAATTCCTGACATTTAATCCTAGTAGACATTTCCTGTCTTAGGCCAGTTAGGATCACCACTTTATTTTAAGAATGGGAAATGTCAGAATAATAGTAGAGAGAATGATTTATTTCAGCTTTTATTTCTTTCATCACATTCCCAGTKGGTCAGAAGTTTACATACACTCAATTAGTATTTGGTAGCATTGCCTTTAAATTGTTTAACTTGGGTCAAATGTTATGGGTAGCCTTCCACAAGCTTCCCACARTAAGTTGGGTGAATTTTKGCCCATTCCTCCTGAMAGAGCTGGTGCAACTGAGTMAATTTTTAGGCCTCCTTGCTCGCACACGCTTTTTCAGTTCTGCCCACACATTTTCTATGGGATTGAGGTCAGGGCTTTGTGATGGCCACTCCAATACCTTGACTTTGTTGTCCTTAAGCCATTTTGCCACAACTTTGGAAGTATGTTTGGGGTCATTGTTCATTTGGAAGACCCATTTGCGACCAAGCTTTAACTTCCTGACTGATGTCTTGAGATGTTGGATGACGTCTGCGTGGTCACATGGTGTTTATACTTGCGTACTATTGTTTGTACAGCTGAACGTGGTACCTTCAGGGGTTTGGAAATTGCTCCCAAGGATGAACCAGACTTGTGGAGCGTCTACAATTTTTTTCTGAGGTCTTGGCTGATTTCTTTTGATTTTCCCATGATGTCAAGCAAAGAGGCACTGAGTTTGAAGGTAGGCTTGAAATACATCCACAGGTACACCTCAAATTGACTCAAATGATGTCAATAGCATATCAGAAGCTTCTAAAGCCATGACATCATTTTCTGGAATTTTCCAAGCTGTTAAATGCACAGTCAACTTAGTGTATGTAAACTTCTGACCCACTGGAATTGTGATACAGTGAATTATAAGTGAAAAAATCTGTCTGTAAACAATTGTTGGAAAATTACTTGTGTCATGCACAAAGTAGATGTCCTAACCGACAAAGTAGATGTCCTAACCGATTTGTGAGTGGTTGAACACGAGTTTTAATGACTCCAACTTAGGTGTATGTAAACTTCCGACATCAACTGTAAATAAAAAAAATAAAATCTCCTGGAGTCTATGGTACTGCCACAAGGAAGTTGGGGAAGATAACCTTTTTTGTGAGCTGGTTACCATGGAAACTTGCACAGTGGCCAGCCTAACATAGTTATTTTATGATCAAATGTATATTGCTGTTAACTGGGATTCATACATGCTCAAAACACAGACAGGTAATAATCATGACTGCATGGGTGTGCATTAACGCCTTAAGCCATGAAGCAGCTGTGTCTAAATTACCACGGTGGGCATTGAGTGTTAGTAATGTGCTTCTACATAGCCAACACAAAAGAGGTCCCTAAAGACCTCTTCAAAAGGGGCGTTAAATATCTGAAAGAATTAAAACAAATGAATGACCATGGATAATGGATTAGGATATACATTTGAAACACCACATGATAATGCTTTTATTTTGTTTGACATATAATTTGTGACCATAACATCTTAATAGTTAATACATTTAAAATGTGGATTATGCATGAATTTGACTACATCTGTCACTGTCAGGCAGTCCTCACTCTTAACATGCTACCTGCTTCCACTCTTAACATGCTACCTGCTTCCACTCTTAACATGCTACCTGCTTCCACCTTAAAACATGTTACTGCTTCCACTCTTAACATGTTACTAATGCTTCCACAATCTTACATGTTACCTGCTTCCACTCTTAACATGTTACCTGCTTCCACTCTTAACATGCAATCTGCTCCCACTCTTAACATGCTTACCTGCTTCCACTTCTTAACATGCTACCTGCTTCCACTCTTAACTGTACCTGCTTCCACTCTTAACATGTTACCTGCTTCCACTCTTAACATGTTACCTGCTTCCACTCTTAACATGTTACCTGCTTCCACTCTTAACATGTTACCTGAACAAAGGCTGACCTCCGGCCAACTTCCTTTGTTGTTGGATTATATCAGGAAGAAAACTAATGGAGGACATGGATCAACAGACAGCCCTGGAAAGACCTTCCTAATTGCCCACATCGATCAGTTACGCACAGTGCACAATTTGCTGCAAATAATCAAATCTAAAAGGGGACACTCAAATAATTGCACTCATTTTAAATTTATTAAGAGTTATTTGTTTCAAATATGTCTCTGTAGCTTCCTTTTCTGCCTGCATTCGTTGTGCATCAGATTTTTTTTTCCTGCAGGAAATCATCTGGATTCTCGGCTTTGCAACAAATTACTATTCCCATGTTTTCCCTGGATGACATGACTCACGGATTCATTTTCTTTTGGTTAATAGATGCTCCTTAAAGAGCTGTGAAGCTGAACTTAGTGGATCAAGCTGGGGAGGTGGATAAAACATAATTTGATGCATTCAGTGAGGTTGTCAGGGTGAGGCTGTTGAGGGGGTGAGAGAGCGAGAGCCCACAATGTTTACTCTGTGTAATATTCAGCATGGCATTCTAGTGTCAGATATCACTCCTGCATCTCTGGGTTCAGATCTATTACAGAACCCTGGAACTCATATCAATTCCGTTTGCACTCATATCCCACCTCATTCCTGTATTCATACCCTTTCCCTCTAGTCTCTAGTGCTCATATCTATTCCCCTGCATTCATATCTAATTATAAAATCTCTGTCAATATCTATCTCTGTGTTATTGTGTGTATCCTGCATCCATGGAGCTTGATATTCATACACCTCTTTCTGTTTGAAGAGTGGAAGTTCTTCTGCCTCCCAACAGATGTCAAACACTATAAGCAAATCCCATTTTGTTATGGCAGTTAGGTAAATATGAATCTTATCACATCAGGAGAAGCATATTCCACTCCTGACCTTCAGTTGGAACATGCAGGTAAAACAGAGTTGTTGATGGGTGGCTGTGATCCTTCGCTCAGAGAAGAGAGACATGGAACGCATGCAGGTTGAGTGACACAGACAAGAAGATTCCCTGACAGAGTCCCTTACAAGTCTAAATAAAACCTGGGGAAAAAATGTATATGCCAAGCCATAGTGAAATGTATGCTGATGCTAGGTGTTCACTGTAGAGATAGACACTCTTTGGCCAAAGATCAACAGGGATGTGTTGATGAGGTGTTCGCATAATTAAATCGAACACTATTAGTGCTATATTGTATTTCTGCAGGATTATTTTATTGGTGGTAATAAAGAAATCATGCTAGGGCTCCAATAAGCATTGTCTTTGTTGGTTGGTGGCACTGCAGTTTAAGTGCTTTGCAATTATTAACTTTCTCATGTTTGCCAACACAGCCATCCGGTCTGCCATGGAGAAGATGACATTTGTTGCCAGTTTGAATCCCGGGTGGACAAAATACTGTTTGTTACTATCTTGTAGAACGGAACATCTCCTTATGTCAGATTTTCTCGCCCAGCTCTGTGAAACATACTGTATTTTGTCACATAATCATTGAACAAAAAAAAGAATTCAGAATGTAGATGAATAGAAAATCTTACAACGATCCCCATTGAGATAGAATGGAAAACTCTGCCTATGCCTTTTWATCCCTGTGGGAGCACCATTGCCGCAGTCTTTTAACATCACTTGCTGTCTAATTAAACTCCATGAAATGGCAGGACCACTGCTGTTTGCCATTCTATAGGCCACCAGGATGAATTTCTATAAAAGCTACAGTGGACCAGATTTCTGAGAACTTCCAGGGCAGTCTCAACCTCTTATCAAAGGTTATTAGATGGAAATCTGTGCTGACTTGGTTTGGGGGGGTCATTGAGTGTTGTTACCATGGAAAACCTGCTCTCACACATTTCTCTTGCAGTTCCCACACATTACCTAAGCAGAGGCTCCTCTTCACACCTCTGAAGGAGATGAGCAATTATTTGTGTGCAGGCAATAAGTGAAACAAACCAATTCAGCATTTGTTTATTTTGCCCATGAATATTAACTTTTTCTGTAGTCTAGTAATATTTTGGGCACATAACTGACAAGTTGGCTGTGAATTTCCATTGTCTATAGATCATGTTTCTGCAGCTCCCCTCATAATAAAGAGTTTTCTTGCGACGCAATGGGTCTGTGTGGTTGGGACAGATTGTCACGACTTCCGCCGAAGTCTGTCCCTCTTCTTGTTCGGGCGGTGTTCGGCGGTCGATGTCACCAACCTTCTAGCCATCATTGATCCATCTTTCATTTTCCATTGGTTTTGTCTTGTCTTCCTACACACCTGGTTCCAATCCCATCAATTAAATGTTGTGTATTTAACCCTCTGTTTCCCCTCATGTCCTTGTCGGAGATTGTCTGTTGTATGTAGGTGTTTATTGTTATTCTGGTGTGCGACGGGTTTTGCACCCTCTATTTGTTATTTTGTATACTTTGGTTTTCGGAGGTTTTGATGTTTATTAAACAGCTCAGTTTTTACCAAGTTCATTCTCCTGAGTCTAACTTCCCTGCCACCAGCACGCACCACATTACACATATGTGCTGTAGTGCTCTGAATGACGGATCAAAGAGAGCCTAGCACATCTGATAACATGAAAAACAACACCCAGACAATCAATACCCAGAACCTGCTTCATGTCACGAACGAGCAACGTCATCAACCTACTGTGCACATCACAGGAGGCTGCTGAGGGGAGGACGGCTCATAATAATGGCTCGAACGGAGCGAATGGAATGGCATTAAACAGCTGGAAATCATGAGTTTGATGTATTTGATACCATGCCACTCATTCCACTCCAGCCATTACCATGAGCCTGTCCTCCCCAATTAAGGTGCCACCAACCTGTGGTGCACAACTCGCGTTATAAGGATTATTGAGTGAATGAAGGCTTGATTTCTATACCTGACCTATTAAAGCTTGATCTATTTGATTCATGTCTTGCTAATGGTTAGSAGGGGTAATTAAATATTTGTGTCTCTTACCCACGCTCTGCCCTACATCCCACCCCCACCCCCCTTTGCATCAGTGATTAGGACACACCACCTCACGCTGCTTGCTATTCCACTCACAAACACATATTCTGACTTTCACTCTAGATAAACAAACCCCCAGCGCCCATCTCATTCTATAATTCACTGCTGTCGATGCTCTTCAGTTAACTTCTGCCTCTCCCTCCTCTTTCTCTCTCCAAGGCACAAGGCGAGACCCAGATGCAGATGGTTGGAGTTTTACAATGTTTATTAATCCAAAAAGGGGTAGGCAAGAGAATGGTCGTGTACAGGGAAAAGGTCAAAACCAGTCAGGGCAGGTAGGATGATCAGGCAGGCGGGAAAGTAGTCCAGAGTCAGGCAGTGGTCAAAACCGGGAAGACTAGCAAAAGAGAATAGAAAAGGAGTACAGGGAAAAACACACTGGTTGACTTGACTAAACATACAAGACAAACTGGCACAGAGAGACAGGAAACAGGGATAAATACACTGGGGAAAATAAGCGACACCTGGAGGGGATGGAGACAATCACAGAGACAGGTGAAACAGATCAGGGCGTGACACTCATTCACGCTCTCTCCCCTCTTTATCTTCCTTCCCTTCCTCTCTCTCTCTCAATTTCAATTCAAGGGGCTTTATTGGCATGTGAAACATATGTTTACATTGCCAAAGCAAGTGAAATAGATAATAAACAAAAGTGAAATTAAAAATGAACAGTAAACATTACATTCACAAAAGTTCCAATCATTCTCTCTCTCTCCCCCCTATTCTCTCTGGCTTTAAATATTTTCTTTGCTCTCAATCTTGTGACAGTTCCAGCCAACAGCAACCTATCCAGTGGACTTTTACAGCCTGATAAACATAAGAGTGAGATTTAAGGGTTTTCATATTTGTCACCTCGCTTTTCCACTGAGCCTTTGTTTTCCCCAGTCCCCCAGGGCTAGTTAAGATGAGAGAATAGAGGAATGGCTTCTGTTGTTTCTAGGCAGCAGAGCCGCAGGTTCTGTGATGCTGGCCATGAAATCTCTATCTGAAGGAAGATCCAGAGGATGTCTGGGGGGAAGTGGACAGTGTTTTAGACCTCCTAATACTGTCTTTGATTTATATTTCCTTAATGAGCATGTTACTACATTTACTGATGTACTACATTTACTGATGTACTGATTTACTGATGTACGTCCATTTTATTGTCTGAAGTGCATCATTTGTAAAAAAGTATCAGAATGTTATACTGTATAGCAGCAATGGGTGTGCTTATGCAACTTGCTTAATTGTCATATTGTTTGGCCATAAATTATTGATTTGATTTGATTTGATTTGCTTGAGAGCAAGTGAAAAACCCGAAATTCAGTGAGATTGTCAAAGGTTACAATAGAAACACCAAGAAGTTGAGATGCTCTAGCATTTAAGCAGATGTTACCAAGGCATTTCCTCACCTGCCTAGGTGTTTGGCAGTGCAAAGACTATCTTGGCACAACCAGGCAGTGAAACTGCTCTCCTGAGCACACGAAGTATAAATGAATGACATACTGCAGGATACAATTTTCATCAGGCCAGAATGGATGTAAAACATGCAACACCCAAGAAACATGTCAAGTGATTAACATTGGAAAATGTACACAGAAATGTAACCTATTGAGGGACCTTAAAGCAGAGACCCCCAATTCAGCATCTGAACATAATGCACTACAGAGGGTAGTGCGTACGGCCCAGTACACCACTGTGATCAAGCTTACTGACATCCAGGACCTGTATACTAGGTGGTGTCAGAGGGTGGCCTAAAAAATGGTCAAAGACTCTAGTCACTCAAGTCATAGACTGTTCTCTCTGCTACCGCACGGCAAATGGTACCGGAGCACCAAGTCTAGGATCAAAAGGCACCTTAACAGCTTCTACCCCCAAGGCATGACTGCTGAACAATTAATCAAATGGCTATCTGGACTATTTATATTGACCCCCTCCCCCCTTTGTTTTTACACTGCTGCTACTCACTGTGTATTATCTATGGATAGTCACTTTACAAATGGCCTCGACTTACCTGTACACCCACACAAGAACTAAAACCTTTTCAGCGACATTTTTTATTACCTCGTCTATGTCCTTTTTGCATGACAATTTGGCCAAAGACAAACTCATGTTATTAGCTGCTACCGGTACCCCCTGTATATAGCCTCGTTATTGTTATGTCATTTTCTTGTGTTACTTTTTGATATTTTTGATATTTTCTCTCACTTTAGCTGATTTAGTAAATATTTCCTAACTCTATTTCTTGAACTGCGCTCTTGGTTAAGGGCTTGTAAGTAAGCATTTCACTGTTGTATTTGGCGCATGTGACAAATACAATTTGAATTGATTTGTAACTGAAGAAAAATATAAACGCAACATGTAAAGTGTTGGTCCCATGTTTCATGAGATTAAATAAAAGATCACAGTAATTTTCCATCTTATTTCTCTCACATTTTGTGCACAAATTTGTTTACATCCCTGTTAGTGAGCATTTCTACTTTGCTAAGATAATCCATCCACCTGACATGTGTGGCATATCAAGACGCTGATTAAACTGCATGATCATCACACAGGTGCACCTTGTGCTGGGGACAATAAAAGGCCACACTAAAATGTACAGTTTTGTTACACAACACAATGCCAAAGACGTATCTAGTTTTGAGAGAGCGTGCAATTGGCATGCTGACTGCAGGAATGTCCACCATATCTGTTGCCAGAGAGTTTAATGTTAATTTCTCTACTATAAGCCTTATAACCGCAGACCACGTGTATGGCGTCGTGTGGGCAAGCGGTTTGCTTATGTCAACGTTGTGAACAGAGTGCCTCATGGTGGCGGTGGGGTTATGGTATGGGCAGGCATAAGCTACGGACAGTGAACACAATGGCATTTTATCCATGTCAATTTGAATGCACAGAGATAACGTGCCGAGATCCTGAGGCCCATTGTCGTACAATTCATTCGCAGCCGTCACCTCATGTTTCAGCATGATAATGCACAGCCCCATGTCGTAAGCATCTGTACACAATTCCTGGAAGCTGAAAATGTTCTTCCATGGCCTGCATACTCACAAGACATATCATCCATTGAGATTGTTTGGGATGCTCTGGATTGACGTGTACGACAGCATGTTCCAGTTCCCGCCAATGGCACAGCCATTGAAGAAGAGTGGGACAACATTCCACAAGCCACAATCAACAGCCTGATCAACTCTATGCGAAGTAGATGTGTCGCACTGCATGAGGCAAATGGTGGTCACACCAGATACTGACTGGTTTTCTGATTCTCACTCCTACCTTTTTTCTGTAACTAACATGCATATCTGTATTCCCAGTCATGTGAAATCCATAGATTAGGGCCTAATGAATTCATTTAAATTGACTGATTTCGAGCATATATAGTGTCTTGCCTAAAACGAGCAACCGGTTGAACGCCCAAACCCTACCAATGGGATAATCCAACATGCAATTATTTAGGTATTTAGTCAATCACGTTATAGTCAATAAGCTAGTTGTCATTTCAATGGACAATAGATAATATATTTCAACATCTGAGGACATAATATGACAGAGATTCAAAGAATAGCCTGACGAAATTAAATATCCCTCAACATAGAACATTCTAATTAGTGAGCACACGCACCTGCTATACTATCGTGACCTGTATGTGTGCTTTCCAATCGAGTCCAGAGTCCACAAAACAGCAGTGGTGAGTGTAGGCCTTGCCTATAGGTCGGCGATATGATACAATGTCAATTATAACAACAACAAAAAACTTTGTTAAACTTTGAACTCGCATATGATATTGTGTATAACGTGTAGCAGTAGGAATATCAGCTTGAAATAGTAACATGAACATACATTAGCACACATTTTTTATTGATTTCAAGTTGAATTCAAGTTAGTTGACAACTTAACCAAACGTAAATTACGACTGAAATTACGTCTGTGCCCTGTGTGTAGATAGGCCGAGGAGATCAAATCTCAGAAGTTATATTTGACAATAATCTTAGATTTTCCACAGTTTTTGTTTTTTGGAAATGTACCAGTAGGCCAATGCAAATCGCTGCTGCTTTGGGCTATTAGAGGATGACACCATTACCAAGGGATTGTCCACAAATCAAGAGCCAGACCAAAATACAGGCAAACTCTCAACTCTCATGGACCTTGGGGAATGCAATCCCCTTTGTTCTTCACCCTTTACATTCTATATTTGGCTGACTGCACTGAGGAGAGCTGGAGTGAAAAACGGAGAGAGGAGAGAATGCCCTGGTGCCATATCTAATTCTCATGGATTATCAGACTGTGGTTTTACAGCAGTATTTCAATTGGCCTGTCATATTGCATATGGCTTAGTGGACATGTCATTACATTACTATAGGTTTCAGTGAGGGAATAATGTTGGTGTGTGACCTTGTTGTGTTGTCTCATGGCCTCAGTGGTCCAGTCAGGGTGCCAGTTTAGAACCAAGGTTGGTTTCTTTCAGTCGATGTACAGTAGGCCTACTTCTAGCAGTAATGTTCCAGTTTATATCAATTTCAGTGTTACTGAAGTTTGGTCTTAATACAATATCAGCAAGTTTTGATATTCCATTCACCTGGTTAAATGAAGATGATTGCAAGGAATGACGATGAAACAGTTAAGTCAAAATACCCTGATCTAACTAGAATAAAGAGCAAACATTGAGAATGTCTCTTATGTTGTAGTTACTGCAGAGAAGGTTAATCTAAGTACAGTAATTTAATAATGTATGCCATGATACTTGATGATGATGAATAAACTACATTCCAGGATTAAAATTACCTTTGAATGGCGCCGGAGGAGATGGCTGCCGTTTTACGGCCTCTTAACCATTTGTGCTATTGTGTGTGTTTTTTCTCATTATTTGTAACTTATTTTGTGCATAATGTTTCTGCCACTCCCTCTTATGACCGAAAAGAGCTTCTGAATATCAGAAGAGTGAATACTCACCTAGTACTGGACAAAGATTTTTTATTTAACGAGGCGGACGCAAAGGATTTACTTCAGATACCCGACAAGGCCCTCATCCCCGTCATTCGCAGGAGAAAGAGAAGGAGATATCGAGGACGTAGGTCGTGGTGCCTTGTAAGAATCCGACGGCGAGTGGGTAATCTGCCTCTACCATCAGTCCTATTAGCCAACGTACAATCATTGGATAACAAAATAGTTGAGCTACGATCATGAATAGTCTACCAACGGGACATTAAAAACTGTAATATCTTATGTTTCACCGAGTCGTGGCTGAACAACGACATTGATCAAATACAGCTGGCGGGCTTTACGCTGCATTGGCAAGATAGAACAGCTGCCTCAGGTAAGACAAGGGGTGGCGGTTTGTGTATATTTGTAAACAACAGCTGGTGAACGAAATCTAATATTAAGGAATTCTCAAGGTTTTGCTCGCCTGAGGCAGAGTATCTCATGATAAGCTGTTATTTACCAAGAGAGTTTTCATCTATATTTTTCGTAGCTGTCTATTTACTACCACAAACCAATGCTGGTACTAAGTCCGTACTCAATGAACTGTATAAGGCCATAAGCAAACAGGAAAACGCTCATCTAGAAGCGCCGCTCCTAGTGGCCGGGGACTTTAATGCAGGGAAACTTAAATCCGTTTTACCTAACTTCTACCAGCATGTTAAATGTGCAACCAGAAAAAAAACTCTAGACCAGCTTTACTCCACACACAGAGACTCATACAAAGCTCTCCCTCGCCGTCCATTTGGCAAATCTGACCATAATTGTATTCTTCAGCTTCCTGCTTATAAGCAAAAACTAATGCAGGACGCAACAGTGACTCGGTCAATAAAGAAGTGGTCAGATGACGCAGATGCTAAGCTAGCACAGACTGGAATATGTTCGGGATTCCTCCGATGGCATTGAGAAATACACCACATCACTGCCTTAATCAACAAGTGCATCGATGACGTCGCCCCCACAGTGACTGTACGTACATATCCCAACCAGAAGCCATGGATTACAGGCAACATCCACACTGAGCTAAAGGGTAGAGCTGCCGCTTTCAAGGAGCGGGACTCTAACCCGGAACCTTATAAGAAATCTATGCTCTCCGACGAACCATCAAACAGGCAAAGCATCAATACAGGACTAAGATTGAATCGTACTACACCGGCTCCGACGCTCGTCGGATGTAGCAGGGCTTGCAAACTATTACAGATTACAAATGGAAGCACAGCCACAAGCTGCCCAGTGACACGAGCTTACCAGATGAGCTAAATTACTTATATGCTCACTTCGAGGCAAGCAACACTGAAGCATGCAGGAGAGCATCAGCTGTTCTGAACGACTGTGTGATCACGCTCTCCGTAGCCGATGTGAGTAAGACCTTTAAGCAGGTCAACATTCACAAGGCCGCGGGGCCAGACAGATTACCAGACAGATTACCAGGACGTGTACTCCCAGCATGCGCTGACCAACTGGCAAATGTCTTCACTGACATTTTAAACCTCTCCCTGACCCAGTCTTTAATACCTACATATTTCAAGCAGACCACCATAGTCCCTGTGCCCAAGAACACTAAGGTAACCTGCCTAAATGACTACCGAACCGTAGCACTCACGACTGTAGCCATGAAGTGCTTTGCACTCCACACTGCCCTTTACCACCTGGACAAAAGGAACACCTACGTGAGAATGCTATTCATTGACTACAGCTCAGCGTTCAACACCATAGTGCCCTCAAAGCTCATCACTAAGCTAAGGACCCTGGGACTGAACACCTCTGCACCTGGATCCTGGACTTCCTGACGGGCCGGATGTGTTGTTACCTACCCTCCAAGGTGGTGAGGGTAGGTAACAACACATCCGCCACGCTGATCCTCAACACGGGGGCCCCTCAGAGGTGCGTGCTCAGTCCCCTCCTGTACTCTCTGTTCACCCATGACTGTATGGCCAGGCACGACTCCAACACCATCATTAAGTTGGCCGATGACACAACAGTGGTAGGTCTGATCACCGACAATGATGAGACAGCCTATAGGGAGGAGGTCAGAGACCAGGCAGTGTGGTGCCAGGATAACAACCTCTCCGTCAACGTGATCAAGACAAAGGAGATGATTTTGGACTACAGGAAAAGGAGGACCGAGCACACCCCCATTCACATCGATGGGGTTGGAGTGGAGCAGATTGAGAGCTTCAAGTTCCTCCAAACACACCAAGACAGTCGTGAAGAGGGCACGTCAAAGCCTATTCCCCCCCAGGAGACTGAAAAGATTTGGCATGGGTCCTCAGATCCTCAAAAAGTTCTACAGCTGTACCATCGAGAGCATCCTGACTGGTTGCATCACAGCCTGGTATGGAAACTGCTCGGCCTCCGACCGTGAGGCACTATAGAGGGTAGTGTGTACGGCCCAGTACATCACTGGGGCCAAGCTTCCTGCCGTCCAGGGCCTCTATACCAGGCGGTGTCAGAGGAAGGCCCTAAAAATTGTCAAAGACTCCAGTCACCCTAGTCATAGACTGTTCACTCTTCTACCGCACAGCAAGTGGTACCAGAGCGCCAAGTCGAGGTCCAAAAGGCTTCTTAACAGCCATACCCTTGTAAAACTGACCATCCTACCAATCCTCGACTTCGGTGATGTCATTTACAAAATAGCCTCCAAAACCCTACTCAATAAATTGGATGCAGTCTATCACAGTGCCATCCGTTTTGTCACCAAAAGCCCCATATACTACCCACCACTGCGACCTGTACACTCTCGTTGGCTGGCCCTCGCTTCATACTCGTCGCCAAACCCACTGGCTCCAGGTCATCTACAAGACCCTGCTAGGTAAAGTCCCCCTTATCTCAGCTCGCTGGTCACCATAGCAGCACCTACCTGTAGCACGCGCTCCAGCAGGTATATCTCTCTGGTCACCCCCAAAACCAATTCTTCCTTTGGCCGCCTCTCCTTCCAGTTCTCTGCTGCCAATGACTGGAACGAACTACAAAAATCTCTGAAACTGGAAACACTTATCTCCCTCACTAGCTTTAAGCACCAGCTGTCAGAGCAGCTCATAGATTACTGCACCTGTACATAGCCCATCTATAATTTAGCCCAAACAACTACCTCTTTACCTACTGTATTTATTTATTTATTTTGCTCCTTTGCACCCATTATTTCTATCTCTACTTTTTCTATCTCTACTATCTCTACTCTACTTTTTTTTTTTTACTTGCTATATATGTATTTACTTCGCCACCATGGCCTTTTTATATTTTTATTTATTTATATATATATTTTGTTTGCCTTCACCTCCCTTATCTCACCTCACTTGCTCATATTGTATATAGACTTATTTTTCACTGTATTATTGACTGTATGTTTGTTTTACTCCAGTGTAACTATGTGTTGTTGTATGTGTCGAACTGCTTTGCTTTATCTTGGCCAGGTCGCAATTGTAAATGAGAACGTGTTCTCAATTTGCCTACCTGGTTAAATAAAGGTGAAATAAAAAAWWWWTWAAAAAATAAAGCCATAAAACTCCTGAACAGCCAATCAAATAGCTACCCAGACTATTTGCATTGTTCTGTACCGGTACCCCCTGTATAGTGTATATAGCCTCGCTACTTTTATTTTACTGCTGCTCTTTAACCATTTAATTTTTATCTTGTCTATTTTTTACTAAACACTTTTTCTTAAAAGTGCATTGTTGGTTAAGGGCTTGTTAGTAAGAATTTCACTGTAAGGTCCACACCTGTTGTATTCGTTACATGTGACAAATACCATTTGATTTGATTTGATTGAGGATGACAGCGGCACAAATGCACTGTATTTTGTGTTCTCCCTCACGATCAATAATGCCCACTGAATCAGCGGACAACAGTAGTACCCATTCAAAAATAGTATAATAATAGTGACCAGAAAAACACTGGCAGCATATAAAACTATTCAGGGATTGTGAAAGATTCAGGAGATAGAACGGAGGGAGGAGTAATGGAAGCTAAAAGGCAAATGGGTTCCCCATCGGTTTAGATGGAGGTGGGCAGCCAGGCAGAGGTTGTAGAGGTGCAACCAGGCACACTGCACACACACAGTTTTGCAGTGAGTTTGTGAGAGAGGTTGGTAGCCTACAGAATAGAAATGTACCATTTCCTGTCCACCCATTACAAGGAAACGCTTTCTCGCTCTTCCAGTTTGCTAGAGGCCAATTATAAAGGGTGTTTGACCTCTCGCATAGTCAAAGACAAATCCTCATTACTAACACACACCACATGTAATTCACATGTCTGGTTGAAGGTGGCGTGAGGCAGGTGATGTAACGCCTCATTGACCTCTAGGTGCTGCACAAGATTCAGTGGAAATGTACAGATATAGTGCCTTCAATTTATCTCTGCCTTTAATTCCATGGTGTTTTGTTGTTGTTTTTTTCCAAGGTGGCAAAGTGCAAGTTGTAACGGTGGGTTAGATAACCATAACATATCAGACTGTGTGGGTGTTACTGACTACAACAAGAAATACTTCTGAACCAAGAACACTATTTATTTTCTAAACTCTACCCAGCCAGACAGTTTAGTGGCTATTTACTGCATCTGAGCAGACAGAGTAAATATATACAGTCTGTACGGTTGAGGTGAGACGTGCAGGACTGGCTCAGTTCCACTGAGACTCAGTGCTAACATCTTGCCTGTGAGACGGCTTGTTTGTCTATTGAGTAGAATACCTCGTATTCTAAATGAAGTCTTACCTACTGAATCGTGCGAGTCAGAAACATTAGCTGAATAAAAAAAAACCGATGTAGTATGCATTCAGAACTCAACATGCTGAAAACAATCGCATGAAGATGAAATACTGTATACTGCATGTGGAAGCGTGTCTTGTGACAGTCACATATTATAAGATCTGCATATCCATTCAATCTATGTAGTATCTTTCATAATCACTGCCTATCAATGTTGGTCTAATCTGATTCCCCTGACACCTTACTGCATGTTCTAGGTGTCGATCCAGCATCTTGAAAACTGTGGGCAGAGTAGGCAGTCTATTCTTGGCCGTGTTTCAAAGCATCTTAGATGCAGCAGCCTTCCGGTTATATTATCTGCGGCGTGATTTATAGGGATTCAAGAATCCCCATTCGATATTTAAAAGTGATGGGGTGGGGACTTGAGTCCCCTATACTCGGAGTCCTAAGCTGCTTGGGGTTGTGTTGCTATGGACTGGAGAATAATTTGGGCAGGTATTTATAACAACCTGCAGATGCCCTTGTAGGTATTGCAGGCAGCTAAGAAAGGTTTTATTATGAGTGGGAGTAGAGCTCTCCTATGGAACGATGTACCAATCACTGCAGTGCTTCTTCTTCCAGGGTTCTGTTCAGAGGAAGAAGTCCCAGTTGTCCTCCTTGTGAACTGCAACATGTGCAAATGCCTTGTTTGATGAATGGAGCATATATAGTATCAATCATGGGGGACACCGGAGGGGATAGAAGCATCAAAGCAGGATTGTTGATACAGTAAGACACATTAGTAATTACTATATGTTTTCTCACGCAGGAACTTCAGTCCATGATATCCCACAAAACAACAGGTATGGGAAACATTCTCATAATGGAGAACTTAAGAGCTGAACAATTGCAATGTTGAGTATTTTCCAATAACGTTGTAGTTATGGAACAGTGCACAGTGCTATGAAAAACTGAGACTAACTTAATATTTTCCCAATGGTTTCTATACACAATGCAGTTGTTTGGCAAGTTATTAAAATCAAATCAAATTGTATTGGTCACATGTGCTGAATACAACAGGTATAGGCTTTAGAGTGAAATGCTAATTTACGAGCCCATTCCCAACAGTGCAGAGTTAAAAATTAAGACAAATATATGCAAAAAAACATGAATATTTTACCCATACCTACATGTACATACTGTATTACCTCAACTACAAGGAGTATCAGTACCGAGTCAATGTGCAGAGGTACAATGTAGTTGAGGTAATAGAGGTAGTACATGTAGGTAGGGGTAAAAGTGAATAGGCAATCAGGATAGATAATAAACAGAGTAGCAGTAGCGTATGTAAAGTGTGTCTATGTGCGAGTGTGTGTGTGTGGCGTCAATATGCATGTGTGTGAGCATATGTGTGTGTGAGCATATGTAGTGTGTGTGTTTGTGTGTGTCTGCGTGTGAGTTGGAGTATGTGTGAGTGTGTGGGTAGAGTCTAGTGAGTGTGCATAGATCCAGTGCAAGGGAGTCAGTGCAAAACAATTAAGATGAATAAATAAATAATAAAGGGGGTCATATGTAAATTGGCGGGTGGCCATTTGATTAACTGTTCAGCAGTCCTATGGCTTGGGGGTAGAAGCTGTTCAGGTGCCGTGTGGTAGCAGAGAGAAATGTTTATGACTTGGGTGGCTGGAGTCTTTTACAATTTAAGGCCTTACTCTGTCACCACCTGGTATAGAAGTCCTGGATGACAGGGAGTTCGGCCCCAGTGATGTACTGGGCCATACGCATTACCCTCTGTAGCGCCTTGCGGTCGGACCCCGAGCATTTGCCATACCAAACGGTGATGCAGCCAGTCAAGATGCTCTCAATGGTGCAGCTGTAGAACTTTTTGAGGACAAATCTTTTCAGCCTCCTGAGGGGGAAGAGGCGTTGTCATGTCCTCTTCACAACTGTGGTGGTGTTTTTGGACTATGACAGTTCCTTAGTGATGTGGACACCGGGGAACTTGAAGCTCTCGACCCTCTCTTCTACAGATCCGTCGATGTGAATGGGAAAAGCTCCTTTGTCTTTTCCACGTTGAGGAAGAGGTTGTTGTCCTGGCACCACACTGCCAGGTCTCTGACCTCCTCCCTATACAGTGGGGAGAACAAGTATTTGATACACTGCCGATTTTGCAGGTTTTCCTACTTACAAAGCATGTAGAGGTCTGTAATTTTTATCATAGGTACACTTCAACTGTGAGAGACGGAATCTAAAACAAAAATCCAGAAAATCATATTGTATGATTTTTAAATAATTAATTTGCATTTTATTGCATGACATAAGTATTTGATCACCTACCAACCAGTAAGAATTCCGGCTCTCACAGACCTGGTTAGGTTTTTTCTTTAAGAAGCCCTCCTGTTCTCCACTCATTACCTGTATTACACTGCACTGTTTGAACCGTTACCTGTATAAAAGACACCTGTCCACACACAATCAAACAGATTCCAACCTCTCCACAATGGCCCAAGACCAGAGAGCTGTGTAAGGACATCAGGGATAAAATTGTAGACCTGCACAAAGCTGGGATGGGCTACAGGACAATAGGCAAGCAGCTTGGTGAGAAGGAAACAACTGTTGGCGCAATTATTAGAAATGGAAGAAGTTCAAGATGACGGTCAATCACCCTCGGTCTGGGCTCCATGCAAGATTTCACCTCGTGGGGCATCAATGATCATGAGGAAGGTGAGGGATCAGCCCAGAACTACACGGCAGGACCTGGTCAATGACCTGAAGAGAGCTGGGACCACAGTCTCAAAAGAAAACCATTAGTAACACACTACGCCGTCATGGATTAAAATCCTGCAGCGCACGCAAGGTCCCCCTGCTTAAGCCAGTGCATGTCCAGGCCTGTCTGAAGTTTGCCAATGACCATCTGGATGATCCAGAGGAGGAATGGGAGAAGGTCATGTGGTCTGATGAGACAAAATAGAGCTTTTTGGTCTAACTCCACTCGCCGTGTTTGGAGGAAGAAGAAGTTGAGTACAACCCAAGAACACCATCCCAACCGGTGAAGCATGGAGGTGGAAACATCATTCTTTGGGGATGCTTTTCTGCAAAGGGGACAGGACGACTGCACGCGTATTGAGGGGAGGATGGATGGGCCATGTATCGCGAGATCTTGGCCAACAACCTCCTTCCCTCAGTAAGAGCATTGAAGATGGGTCGTGGCTGGTCTTCCAGCATGACAACGACACGAAGCACACAGCCATGGAACTAAGGAGTGGCTCCGTAAGAAGCATCTCAAGGTCCTGGAGTGGCCTAGCCAGTCTCCCGACCTGAACCAATAGAAAATCTTTGGAGGGAGCTGAAAGTCCGTATTGCCCAGCGACAGCCCCGAAACCTGAAGGATCTGGAGAAGATCTGTGGAGGAGTGGGCCAAAATCCTGCTGCAGTGTGTGCAAACCTAGTCAAGAACTACAGGAATCGTATGATCTCTGTAATTGCAAACAAAGTTTCTGTACCAAATATTAAGTTCTGCTTTTCTGATGTATCAAATACTTTGCATGAAATCCTTATGTCATGCAATAAAATGCAAATTAATTACTTAAAAATCATACAATGTGATTTTCTGGATTTTTGTTTTAGATTCCGTCTCTCATAGTTGAAGTGTACCTATGATAATAATTACAGACCTCTACATGCTTTGTAAGTAGGAAAACCTGCAAAATCGGCAGTGTATCAAATACTTGTTCTCCCCACTGTAGGCTGTCTCACCATTATCGGTGATCAAGGGTGAACAGGGAGTACAGGAGAGGACTGAGCATGCAACCTTGAGGGGCCCCTGTGTTGAGGGTCAGCGTGGCGGATGTGTTGTTGCCTACCCTCACCACCTGGGGGCAGCCCGTCAGGAAGTCCAGCATCCAGTTGCAGATGGAGTCCTTAGCATAGTGTTGAGCTTGGAGGGCACTATGGTGTTGAACGCTGAGTTGTAGTCAATGAACAGCATTCTCACGTAGGTGTTCCTTTTGTCAAAGTGGGAAATGGCAGTGTGGAGTGCAATAGAGATTGTGTCATCTGTGGATGTGTTGGGGTAGTATACGAATTGGAGTGGGTCAAATCAAATCAAATCAAATCACAGACAATGGTCCAGGGTTTCTGGGATGATGGTGTTGATGTGAGCCAAGACCAACCTTTCAAAGCATTTCATTGCTACAGATGTGAGCGCTACGGGGCGGTAGTCATTTAGACATGTTACCTTGGCACAGGGACTATGGTGGTTTGCTTGAAACATGTAGGTATTACAGACTGGGTCAGGGAGAGGTTGAAAATGTCAGTAAAGACACTTGCTGGCTGGTCAGCGCATGCTTTGAGTACGCGTCCTGGTAATCCGTCTGGCCCTGCGGACTTGTGAATGTTAACCTGTTTAAAGATCTTACTCACATCGGCTAAGGAGAGCGTGATCACACAGTCCTCCCGAACAGCTGTTGCTCACATGCATGGTTCCGTGTTGCTTGCCTTGAAGCGAACATAGAAGGCATTTCATTTATCTGGTAGGCTCGCGTCGTTGTGCAGCTTTTGGCGGATGTTGCCTGTAATCCATGGCTTCTGGTTGGGATATGTACTTACGGTCACTGTGGTGACAAAGTTGTTGATTGATTACTGTATTAATGAAGCTTGTGACTAATGTGACAGTCTTGACACATTGATGAAAATAATCATAGCCTCTAAAACTTCAAGCTGCATACTGGACCCTATTCCAACTAAACTCCTGAAAGAGCTGCTTCCTGTGCTTGGCCTTCCTATGTTGAACATAATAAACGTCTCTATATCCACCAGATGTGTAGCAAACTCACTAAAAGTGGCAGTAATAAAGCCTCTCTTGAAAAAGCCAAACCTTGACCCCGAAAAAAATAAAATAATATCGGCCTATATCGAATCTCCCATTCCTCTCAAACATGTTAGAAAAAGCTGTTGCGCAGCAACTCACTGCCTTCCTGAAGACAAACAATGTATACGAAACGCTTCAGTCTGGTTTTAGACCCTGTCATAGCACTGAGAGTGCACTTGTGAAGGTGGTAAATTACCTTTTAGTGGCGTCAGACCGAGGCTCTGCATCTGTCCACATGCTCCTAGACCTTAGTGCTTCTTTTGATACCATCGATCACCACATTCTTTTGGAGAGATTGGAAAAATTGGTCTACATGGACAATTCTGGCCTGGTTTAGGTCTTATCTGTCGGAAAGATATCAGTTTGTCTCTGTGGATGGTTTGTCCTCTGACAAATCAACTGTAAATTTCGGTGTCTCTCAAGGTTCCGTTTTAGGACCACTTTTGTCTTCACTATATATATATATGTAATTTGGAACCATAATGTTAACTTTCACTGCTATGCGGATGACACACAGCTGTACATTTCGATGAAACATGGTGAAGCCCCAAAATTGCCCTCGCTGGAAGCCTGTGTTTCAGACATAAGGAAGTGGATAGCTGCAAATGTTCTACTTTTAAACTCGGACAAAACAGAGATGGTTGTTCTAGGTCCCAAGAAACAAAGATATCTTCTGTTGAATCTGACAGTTAATCTTGATGGTTGTACAGTCGTCTCAAATAAAATTGTGAAGGACCTCAGCGTTACTCTGGACCCTGATCTCTCTTTTGACGGACATATCAAGACTGTTTCAAGGACAGCTTTTATTCATCTACGTAACATTGCAAAAATCAGAAACTTTCTGTCCAAAAATTATGCAGAAAAATTAATCCATGCTTTTGTCACTTCTAGGTTACTGCAATGCTCTACTTTCCGGCTTCCCGGATAAAGCACTAAATAAACTTCAGTTAGTGCTAAACATGGCTGCTAGAATCTTGACTAGAACCAAAATATTTGATCATATTACTCCAGTGCTAGCCTCTCTACACTGGCTTCCTGTTAAGGCAAGGGCTGATTTCAAGGTTTTACTGCTAACCTACAAAGCATTACATGGGCTTGCTCCTACCAATCTTTCCAATTTGGTCCTGCCGTACATACCTACACGTACGCTACGGTCACAAGACGCAGGCTTCCTTACTGTTCCTAGAATTACTAAACAAACAGCTGGAGGCAGGGCTTTTGTCCCATAGAGCTCCATTTTGATGGAATGGTCTGCCTACCCATGTGAGAGACGCAGACTCTGTCTCAACCTATAAGTCTTTATTGAAGACTCATCTCTTCAGTAGGTCCTATGATTAAGTGTAGTCTGGCCCAGTAGTGTGAAGGTGAATGGAAAGGCACTGGAGCAACGAACCACCCTTGCTGTCGCTGCCTGGCCGGTTCCCCTCTCTCCACTGGGATTCTCGGCCTCTAACCCTATTACAGGGGCTGAGTCACTGGCTTACTGGTGCTCTTCCATGCCGTCCCTAGGAGGGGTGCGTCACTTGAGTGGGTTGAGTCAATGACGTGATCTTCCTGTCCGGGTTGGCGCCCCCCTTGGGTTGTGCCGTGGCGGAGATCTTTGTGGGCTATACTCGGCCTTGTCTCAGGATGGTAAGTTGGTGGTTGAAGATATCCCTCTAGTGGTGTGGGGGCTGTGCTTTGGCAAAGTGGGTGGGGTTATATCCTGCCTGTTTGGCCCTGTCCGGGGGTATCGTCTGATGGGGCCACAGTGTCTCCCGACCCCTCCTGTCACAGCCTCCAGTATTTATGCTGCAGTAGTTTATGTGTCGGGGGGCTAGGGTCAGCCTGTTATATCTGGAGTACTTCTCCTGTCTTATCCGGTGTCCTGTGTGAATTTAAGTATGCTCTCTCTAATTCTCTCTCTATCTTTTTCTCTCTTTCTTTCTCTCTTTCTCTCTCTCGGAGGACCTGAGCCCTAGGACCATGCCCCAGGACTACCTGGCCTGATGACTCCTTGCTGTCCCCAGTCCACCTGGCCATGCTGCTGCTCCAGTTTCAACTGTTCTGCCTGCGGCTATGGAACCCTGACCTGTTCACCGGACGTGCTACCTGTCTCAGACCCGCTGTTTTCAACTCTCTAGAGACAGCAGGAGCGGTAGAGATACTCTGAATGATCGGCTATGAAAAGCCAACAGACATTTACTCCTGAGGTGCAGACCTCGACAACTACTGTGATTATTATTATTTGACCCTGCTGGTCATCTATGAACATTTGAACATCTTGGCCATGTTCTGTTATAATCTCCACCCGGCACAGCCAGAAGAGGACTTGCCACCCCTCATAGCCTGGTTCCTCTCTAGGTTTCTTCCTAGGTTCTGGCCTTTCTAGAGAGTTTTTCCTAGCCACCGTGCTTCTACACCTGCATTGCTTACTGTTTGGAGTTTTAGGCTGGGTTTCTGTACAGCATTTTGTGACATCAGCTGATGTAAGAAGGGCTTTATAAATACATTTGATTGATGTGGTAAACTCCTCAATGTTATTGGATGAATCCAGGGACATATTCCAGTCTGTGCTAACGAAACAGTCCTGAAGCTTAGCATCTGCTTCATTGGATCACTTCCGTATTGAGCGCGTCAATGGTATTTCCTGTTTGAGTTTTTGCTTGTAAGCATGAATCCTGAAGATAGTTATGGTCCAATTTGCCACACGGAGGGCGGGGGAAAGCTTTGTATGCGTCTCTGTGTGTGGAGTGATCTAGATTCTTTATCCCTCTAGTTGCACAGTTGACATGCTGGTAGAAATGGATTTCAGTTTTCCTACATTAAAATCACCGACCACTAGGAGCGCCGCCTCTGGATGAGCATTTTCTTGTTTGCTTATGGTCCTATACAGCTCGTTGAGTGCGGTCCTAGTGCCAGCATTTGTTTGTGGTGATAAATAGATACCTGCGGAAAATACAGATGAAAACTCTCTTGGTAAATAGTATAGTGTACAGCTTATCATGAGATAGTCTAACTCGGGCGAGCAGAACCCCGAGACTTCATAACATTAGAGATTGCGCACCACTGTTATTAATATAGAGGCACTCACCTCTATAGCGCCATCTTCGCCTTCTATGAGTGTCGTGGATTAGGGCCTTATCCAGCATAATCAATATGTCTTTCGCCTCCTCAATGAAGTAGAAGTCCTCGTCCAAATCGAGGTTAGTGATAGCTGTTCTGATGTCCAGAATTTGTTTTGGGTCATTGGAAACAATGACTAAAACATTATGTACAAAAAAAGTTAAGATTAGTGCAAATAAATACACAAAATATCACACTTGGTCAGGAAAACGGATGCCATTCCCTCCGGCGCCAATCTATCACTCATTACTCAAGTTATGCCAGGAATACGTTAACTGCTGTCACGTTCCTGACCTGTTTTCTGTTAGTTTTTGTATGTGTTAGTTGGTCAGGACGTGAGTGTGGGTGGGCAGTCTATGTTTTCTGTTTCTATGTTGGTTTGGGTACCTAATATGGTTCTCAATTAGAGGCAGGTGGTTTTCATCTCCTCTGATTGAGAATCATATTAAGGTAGGTGGGGTCACATTGTTTGTTGGTKGGTGATTGTCTCCTGTGTCTGTGTTTGTTTGCACCATACGGGACTGTTTCGTTCGTTCGTCGTTTTGTGTAGTCATTTTCCTGTTCGTGAGTTCTTCGTTGTATG
>NC_036842.1:11930829-11997394 GCF_002910315.2 Salvelinus sp. IW2-2015
TGTATGAAGTTCGCATGTCCAGGTCTGTCTACTCCGTTTTGTTATTTTTGTTAGTTATCAAGTGTTCTTCGTGTTTCGTTCCTTGTTTAATAAATCATGTATTATACAACGCTGCGCCTTGGTTCAATCCCTGCTCTTCCTCTTCGGATGAAGAGGAGGAGGAAGCCATTTGTAGTCATTTTCCTGTTCGTGAGTTCTTCGTTGTATGTAAGTTCGCATGTCCAGGTCTGTCTACTCCGTTTTGTTATTTTGTTAGTTATCAAGTGTTCTTTGTGTTTTCGTTCCTTGTTTAAATAAATAATGTATTATCACAACGCTGCGCCTTGGTTCAATCCCTGCTCTTCCTCTTCGGATGAAGAGGAGGAGGAACACCGTTACAACTGCTTATCTACACTAAAGAAAAATCTAATAGTGGGGAAAATATATTCTTTCTTCCCTTACCCTGACCAGCGGTTTATTTGTTGCAACAATGAATATGTCTTTGACAAGCTGGTCTTGTCTTTCTGGTAGCCATTTAATTAGTTTGAAATGGCAGTCGTTAGGCAGAGCATTTGTTACTGACAACAAATCCTTTATATTTGGACAGAATCCTTGTCCACATCCAAGGACTGAGTGAGCTAAGGAATGTGGTGTAACCTTTGGAAATATTGACTCTGTTATATCACCTAATCTCCTCAGAGAGGCAAAACAGGACCCGTTCTACTCAGATACTCATGTAGGCTAATGGTTAAGCACTGGGCACAGATGGAGACAAATTTAACCATGTAAATCATGTTGCAATGCATAAGGATTTACTGTGCAATCTGAAGATCGATATGACTAATTGAGTTATTTGAACATTAAGATATAAAAGCCAGCACAAAGGGGCTGTTAAATAGACATGATGCTGGTAATGAAAACAATTTGATCTACATCAGGCCATTATTCTTAAGTGATTTTCAAGAGATTCATTGTTCCTACCTCACAAACAAATAATGAGCTTATGCAACCATCTACACATGCTTATCAGCCAATCAAACAACACAGAGTCCACATACGTGCCCAAGATATGAGACCAAAATTATTCTTAAATCAGGAACTAAAAATTACAATACAATCATTAATTAAATTTTGACCTTTCTGTTACCTTCCTTCAATTAATTGAACTATGAACTACAATTGATTAATGAAAATCTGATATGAATGCAAGAGAGCAAGTCCAACAACACCCTACGACACCCAGCAAGCTTATGGCATGATGTTAACTCATGACAGGGTCGTTTCACCTCAAAAAGCAGAAGAAAGAGGATTTAAACACCCACCATCAGATTGTTCTCAAATTGTTTGTCGTTAGAAAGAGATAAGAGTAGTATTCCTGCAACATTATTTTGTTGAAATACACTTGAAAAAAATATAAATGCAACATGTAAAGTGTTGGTCCCATGTTTCATGAGCTAAAAGAAACGTTCTATATTCACAAAATTTTTATTTCTCTCAAATGTTGTGCACAAATTTGTTTACATCCCTGCTAGTGAGCATTTCTCCTTTGCCAAGATAATCCATCCACCTGACAGGTGTGGCATATAAAGAAGCTGATTAAACAGCATGATCATTACACAGGTGCACTTTGTGCTGAGGACAATAAAAGGCCACTTTAAAATGTGCAGTTTTGTCACACAACACAATGCCACAGATGTCTCAAGTTTTGAGGGAGCGTGCAATTGGCATGCTGACTGCAGGAATGTCCACCAGAGCTGTTGCCAGAGAATTGAATGTTAATTTCTCTACAATAAACCGCCTCCAACGTTGTTTTAAAGAATCCAACCGGCCTCAGACCACGTGTATGGTGACATGTGGGCGAGCAGTTTGCTGATGTCAATGTTGTGAACAGAGTGCCACATGATGGTGGTGAGGTTATGGTATGGGCAGGCATAATCTATGGACAACAAATACAATTGCATTTTATTGATGGCAATTTGAATGCACAGAGATACCGTGAGGAGATCCTAAGGCAAATTGTCGTGCCATTCATCTGCTGCCATCGCCTCATGTTTTAGCAGGATAATGTACGGCCCCATATCGCAAGGATCTGTACACAATTCCTGGAAGCTGAAAATGTCCCAGTTCTTCAATGACCTGCGTACTCACAAGGCATGTCACCCATTAAGATTGTTTGGGATGTTCTGGATTGACGTGTACGACAGCGTGTTTTAGTTCCCGCTAATATCAAGCCACTTCGCACAGCCATTGAAGTGGAGTGGGACAACATTCCACAGGCCACAATCAATAGGCTCATCAGCTCTATGCAAAGGAGATGTGACGCGCTGCATGAGGCAAATGGTGGTCACACCAGATACTGACTGGTTTTCTGATCCATACCCCAACCTTTTTTTTCAAGGTATCTGTGACCAACAGATGCATATCTGTATCCCCAGTCATCTGAAATCCATAGATTAGGCCTAATGATTTTATTTAAATTTACTAATATGAACTGTAACTAGTAAAATCTTAGAAATTGTTGCATGTTGCGTTCAATTTGTTCCGTATATAGTTTGATCTCTGAGAAATTAAGCTACTTGTTGATTGCACTCCATTTGGCCATTTTAATTTATAGGATTCATATAATATTCAGTAAATATCGTAGGCCTACCTAACATCAGATTGAACCAAACTTTCTTTCCAACAATGAGGAATCCAAAGAAATAGTCAAAAGCCACCCACGGACCCCCCCCACGCCAAACTCACCCCAACAACCAGATTATAGTATTAATTCTCTATGTCTGACAAGTAGTTTTGAGCTGCGGCCATACTACTTGTTTCTTTATCTTCATCCTATGTAATGTATTCTCAGTGTTTTTTGTTTTTTTTACCATGCATCAATGTTTGGATATGACAGCACAGTCAGGGACTCCTGCTGGTTGTGAGAAACAGAGAGAAGGGCGGACAGAATCTCACATTCCTGAAGGTGTGTCCTGCTGCGCCCTTGGAAGGCATTCAGGATGAAATGTGGTAGGACTACCATGGCCATCTCATCCTCCTTACCATTCTCCAAGCAGGAACCCATTACTACATGCATTACCCCTTAATGATCTGTAAGGTCCCTCACTCAAGCAGTGAATTTCAAACACAGATTCAACCACAACGAACAGGCAGGTTTTACAATGCCTTGCAAAAAAGGGCACCTATTGGTAAAATAAAACACATCTGGCATTTAATATGCATTTGAGCGTGGTGAAGTTATTAATTACACTTTGGATAGTATATCGACACACCCAATCATAACAAAGATACAGGCGTCCTTCCTAACTCAGTTGCCAAGAGGAAGGAAACTGCTCAGGGATTTCATCATGAGGCCAATGGTGACTTAAAACAGTCACAGAGTTCAATGGTTTAATGGCTGCAATAGGAGAAAACGGAGGATATTTTAACAACAGTGTAGTTACTCCACAATACTAACCCAATTGATAGAGTGAAAAGAAGGAAGTCTGTACAGAATAAAAATATTCCAGTACCTGCATCCTGTTTGCAATAAGGCACTAAATTAAAACTGTAAAGAAGGCGAGACCCAGATGCAGACACGGGAGGCAGATGATTTGAGTCTTGATATTTTTTAAACAATCCAAAAGGGGTAGGCAAGAGAATGGTCGTGGACAGGCAAAAGCTCAAAACCAGTTCAGAGTCCAGGAGGTACAGAGTGGCAGGCAGGCTCGAGGTCAGGGCAGGTAGAATGGGCAGGCAGGCGGGTACAGAGTCCAGAAAACACGCAAGGATCAAAACCGGGAGGACTAGCAAAAGAGAATAGAAGCAGGATTACGGGAAAAAACACTGGTTGACTTGAAAAACATACAAGACGAACTGGCACAGAGAGATAGGAAACACCGAGATAAATACACCAGGGATAATAAGTGACACCTGGAGGGGGTGGAGACAAGCACAAGACAGGTGAAACAGATCAGGGTGTGACAGTGGCAAAGAAATTAACTTTGTCCTGAATACAAAGCTGAATACAATACAAATACAAATATTTTCAAGTATGGTGGTGGCTGCATCATGATATGGGTATGCTTGTCATTGGCAAAGGAGATTTTTAGGATAAAAAGAAATGGAATAGAGCTCATCACAGGCAAAATCCAGGAGGAAAACCTGGTTCAGTCTGCTTTCCCACAAACACTGGGAGACAAATTCACCTTTCAGCAGGCCAATAACCTAAAACACAAGTTCAAATATACACTGGGGTTGCTTACAAAGACAACATTGAATGTTCCTGAAAATCTATGGCAAGACTTGGAAATGGCTGTCTAGCAATGATCAACAACCAACGTGACAGAGCGTGAAGAATTTCAAAAATAATTATGTGCAAATATTGTACAATCCAGGTGTGCAAAGCTCTTAGAGACTTACCCAGAAAGACTCACAGCTGTAATCGCTGACAAAGGTGATTCTAACATGTATTGACTCAGGAGTTTGAATACTATTCTAATCAAGATATATTTGTGTTTTATTTTTCATAAATGTTTTATAAATGTTCAATTTTTTTTTCACTTTGACATTACATACTATTTTGTGTAGATCGCGGACAAAAAAATTACGTTAAATCCATTTAAATCCCACTTTGTAACACAACAAAATTTGGAAAAGGTCAAGGTGTGTGTGTCACGCTTTACAAAAATCGGACCCAGAAGCAGACCAGGACAAGGTGAGTATGAAGATGGTGACAATTTATTTAAATGATGAGAACGTGGAGGTAGATAGTTCTGGGTGGCGGAGCGGACAGCGGAGGTGGGTTGATGGGAGTGGATGAGCAGATCCAAAGGATAGGAAAAAACACTAGCGACGAGCAGACAGGGATGGGTGATGGGTTCCGGGAGAATGGCTGTAGATAGAACAAAACGGAGGTCAGTTAAAGGCAAGCAGATGTACAAAACAATAAAACAAAACAAAACAAACTCTATAACTTGGAGACTGGTTCGTGAGCAAAACATACTGGTCATGGCTAACGATCCGGCAGGGAATGGAAGTCAGGTCAGAGCTTTTGAAGGGTAGAGATGATGATCAGGACAGGTGTGCAGATTACTGACGGGAAACAGGTGCGGGTGAAATCAATCTCCCAATGAGCTAATTCGCCCGGCAACCAGACAGGGTGCGTTCCAGGACACCTGAAACACACTCCAGGACAGACACACAGGCAAACCCAGACTCAGGAAGCGGGATTCGTGACAGTGTGAATACTTTCTAAAAGGTAGTGTGCTTTCATCAACATGACTGAATGGTTCAGATGTGGCGACTGCAAGGTATGTGTCTGCTGAATAGAAAGATGGTACAGCAAGACACACTCGAATGAAAACCGCAATATCAATATGCACATTTAGGCTACACATACAAACATACCTTTTATTGCTCACATAGTCTGTCGTCTACATGTTTTATTCAGTGAATAAAAATCTTTCGGTGAAAGGATTTTCAAAATATTTTGTTGCTTACCCTGGCTTTGTTTAGACTGAAGAAGTCCCTGTCATCTTGTTTCATGGTCACAATCCAGTGCTAAACACATTCTCAGAATACCTCTTGAGGAGAGGAGACATGACAACAAACAATGGCTAACACGTTATCCTCTTCAGAACATCACAGTGCTATTCACAGGGCCTCAAGGGCAACTGTTTCTGGAGCTCAGAAGCTCAAGGTGGCATTGACCCATTACTGTAGTTAAGGTCTCTAAGAACCCGTCTAAAATGAATCATTTTAACCAGGAATAAGCTACTGTATATTCTGATCTGATGGAGGTGCTAGGCTATTTCTTGACTCATCCTTAATTCTTTTATGTAACAGTCCGAGCCAGTTGCACCAGTTGGACGTAAAAAGGTTGGTCTTATCACATGCTAGGTCAGGCGTAGCCAATTCAGACTTCGGGATCAGAATTTACACCTGTTGAACCAATCAGAAATAAGACTAGTCGTAGATAAATCCGTCGTAAGCGATGCACGTTCACAAGATTTGATGCTTCATAATGATGGTTGCTAGGCAGCGCCCGTTACTAGGCTGTTACCATCCTCGTGGCAGGTCGAAACATTGCAAGGCATGTCACTTCACCCATCCCTTCACAAAGCCCAGCACTATGCTATGCACATTTTTTTAACCACAACTGAATGGAGCAATAAATAATTACTGTGGGAATGAAAATCACTCAATGATGAAAATATTGGAATAAAGTAGGCTAATGCCATTGAAGGCATGTATCTATCAAATTGTTGGTTACTGAAACTCCCAAAGGCATCCAACCGTTTTAAATAATTTAAAGCAATAGTCATGTGTGGTCAACTATAATTTCAGCACTGTTTTGATTGGGACAGTGTCATCGCCCTGCTTTGAAACCAGCTAGGGGACTTGTCTTGATAAATCAATCAATGTCAGATGTTTGTTTTCACTGAATCTCTGTTTGGATATTTGGTTACAAAATAGGCTGGGAAAATGTTAGCTGAATTGAGGTGAGTGCTCATGATGATAATCTTTAGTCTACCTAGTTCGCTCATTTATTAGCACTGCTCAGAACACTTTGGTACATTTTACGTAGCCTAGTATAACAAGTCGATTCTTTTGCTCTCCACTCACTTAGTAATCTAGCCTATATCCCAAACAAAAGTTTCCCAACTTGCCTGATAATCAATCAATGTGATTTTGTTTCACTGTATCTCCGTCTGTATATTTGATCTCTGGCTGAGAAAATAAGTGGAGGTGGTAGCTAATCTACTAGTTCGTTAATCCATGTTTAGCATGCTATAATTAAGAAATAAGGCCCGGGGGGGGGGGGGGGGGGGTATATGGCCACAGCTAAGGGCTGTTCTTATGCATGACGTGACACGAGTGCCTGGATACAGCCTTAGCCGTGGTGTATTGGCCATATACCCAAACCCTTGAGGTAATTTACGGCTTATTATAAACTGGTTACCAACGTAACTAGAGCAGTAAAAATAATGTTTTGACATACCCGTGGTATACAGTCTCAATTACCACAGCTGTCCCAATCAGCATTCAGGGCTCGAACCACCCAGTTTATAACGTATCATAAATCAAGTGTATAATTTTGCTATTGACTCGTGCATAGGCAACTCAAAAAGTCTGGAGGTTGTGAAATATGAACACAAGACGTACATATATATATATAGATTGATATTATTTTCTGTGTGTATCATGATGAATATAGTCCCAATTTGATCCTACGCCTGCTCTCTACTAGGTATAATGCAACAGGTATCATTTTTAGGTCCAGCGTAGAACGCATTTTCGTCGGATGTTGAGTTATGACCCCCTTACGACCATGATGTATATAAACCCTGGATTGCTGATGCTATGTTTTGGCAAAGATTATGGATTTACTGACAAGATACTTGTCTCTCCACCTAACAATCGGAGTCGTTGTCCACAATGGAGCACGACGGGCTGTCCAGCTCCCCGCTATCCTTTCTTTGGATTGGTGGATACATTTAATTATTTGAATATTCGATGAGGATTGTTGACGTCAACCAATGTACTCATAAAGAGAGATGCTATTTCTACTAGCCTCCAACCATGAATATCATAGTCTCACAGGACAAATCCGATTAAAGTGTTTTTTTCTCAGAGTTGTGTGGATGTCATGTGCCCTACTTTATCAGTACACTCGTAACAACCTAAGCATTACGAAACTTCTATTCAATCAAAATTCAAATCAAATTTATTTATATAAGCCTTCTTACATCAGCTGATATCTCAAAGTGCTGTACAGAAACCAGCCTAAAACCCAAACAGCAGCAATGCAGGTGGTAGAAGCAGGTTGGCTAGGAAAAATCTCCCTAGAAAGGCCAAAACCTAGGAAAGAAACCTAGAGAGGAACCAGCTATGAAGGGTGGCCAGTCCTCTTCTGGCTGTGCGGGTGGAGATTATACAGAACTTGGCAAGATGTTCAGATGTTCATAAATGCCAGCATGGTCAAATAATAATAATCACAGTAGTTGTCGAAGGTGCGCAAGTCGCACCTCAGGAGTAAATGTCAGTTGGCTTTTCATAGCCGATCATTAAGAAGTATCTCTACCGCTCCTGCTGTCTCTAGAGAGTTGAAAACAGCAGGTCTGGGACAGGTAGCACGTCCGGTGAACAGGTCAGGGTTCCATAGCTGCAGGCAGAACAGTTGAAACTGGAGCAGCAGCACGGCCAGGTGGACTGGGGACAGCAAGGAGTCATCATGCCAGGTAGTCCTGAGGCATGGTCCTAGGCTCAGGTCCTCCGAGAGAGAGAAGAAAAGAGAGAAGAGAGAATTAGAGAGAGCATACTTAAATTCACACAGGAACACCGGATAAGACAGGAGAGTACTCCAGATATAACAAACTGACCCTAGCCCCCCGACACACAAATTCTGCACAATAAATACTGGAGGCTGAGACAGGAGGGGTCAGGAGACACTGTGGCCCCATCCGATGATACCCCAGACAGGGCCAAACAGGAAGGATATAACCCCACCCACTTTGCCGAAGCACAGCCCCCACACCACTAGAGGGATATCTTCAACCACCAACTTACCATCCTGAGACAAGGCCGAGTATAGCCCACAAAGATCTCCGCCACGGCA
This sequence comes from Salvelinus sp. IW2-2015, assembly GCF_002910315.2. Lineage (NCBI taxonomy): Eukaryota > Metazoa > Chordata > Actinopteri > Salmoniformes > Salmonidae > Salvelinus > Salvelinus sp. IW2-2015. Next base: position 11,939,408 of record NC_036842.1, read on the forward strand.
CAACCCAAGTGGGGGCGCCAACCAAGACAGGAAGATCAGGTCAGTGACTCAACCAACTCAAGTGACGCACCCCTCCTAGGGATGGCATGGAAGAGCACCAGTAAGCCAGTGACTCAACCCCTGTAATAGGGTTAGAGKCAGAGAATCCCAGTGGAGAGAGGGGAACCGGCCAGGCAGAGACAGCAAGGGCGGTTCGTTGCTCCAGAGCCTTKCCGTTCACCTTCACACTCCTGGRCCAGACTACACTYAATCATATGACCCACTGAAGAGATGAGTCTTSAGTAAAGACTTAAARGTTGAGACCGAGTCTGCGTCTCTCACATGGGTAGGCAKAYCATTCCATAAAAATGGAGCTCTATAGGAGAAAGCCCTGCCTCCAGCTGTTTGCTTAGAAATTCTAGGGACAATTAGGAGGCCTGCGTCTTGTGACCGTAGCGTACGTGTAGGTATGTACGGCAGGACCAAATCGGAAAGATAGGTAGGAGCAAGCCCATGTGATGCTTTGTAGGTTAGCAGTAAAACCTTGAAATCAGCCCTTGCCTTAACAGGAAGCCAGGAAGCCAGCCGGCTAGCACTGGAGTAATATGATATTTTTTTTTGGTTCTAGTCAGGATTTTAGCAGCCGTATTTAGCACTAACTGAAGTTTATTTAGTGCTTTATCCGGGTAGCCGGAAAGTAGAGCATTGCAGTAGTCTAACCTAGAAGTAAAAAAACATGCATGAATTTTTCTGCATAATTTTTGGACGGAAAGTTTCTGATTTTTGCAATGTTACGTAGATGAAATAAACCTCACGTAGCAAATAAGCCATACATTTTTTTGTTGTTGACCAAATTCGACACTCTCATTGACCACCATTCAAAAACTCATTGCTTGGTGGGTGAGAAAACGAAGAATAAAAACGCTACCTGCTGGAGGGAGACAGATTTTCAGTTGAGTTGGGCCTGCCTCGACCTCTTTCTCTCTTGGCCAATGAGAGGCTTTGATGCCACTGATGCCACTGCTTTCTAAATATAGTATAATCCAATTATAAAACTACTAACTATAAAATTTCACATTCCTTATAACTGTAAAATAAATATTTATATGTTTAGTGTTAGAGAACATTTGCATATTTTCTAAAGGTCTCTCTTAATCAAAACATCTGCCCCCACCGCTGTGAACGTCACACAGAGCTTTAACCTTTCATCTCATTGTATTTTTATTTAACCTTTACTTTATCGGGAAGTCATACTGAGACCAAGGTCTATTTTACAGATGTGGTACAGAAATTATGAATACAAAATGTAAGCAAAGAAAAACACTGTCATAAAAAACAAACACATTCTTCAGCAATATCTATAGGGATCCCGAGTGGCACAGCTGTCTGAGGCACTGCATCTCAGTGCTAGAGGCGTCACTACAGACACCCTGGTTCGAATCCAGGCTGTATCACAACTGCCAGTGATTGGGAGTCCCATAGGGTAGTGCACAATTGGCCCAGCGTCGTTTGGGTTTGGCCGGTGTATTGTAAATAAGAATGTGTTAACTGACTTGCCTAGTTAAATAAAGGTTACACAATACGGTCCTCAATCAGCTTGCCCCAGAGGCACCATAATATTTTAAAGATTGTTCAACAAATAAGGTGCAAGGTAATTCAGCTTTAAGTTAACTCAGTAGAGACCAAAGGCATTTCCAGAGTTAACCATCCCTGAGACCGGGTGTGGTAACTCATAAGTCTAAAGTTTAGTAATGATGTTAAGTACAGTGGAAGTCTTTGTAAAAGGGCTTTATACATGAAACATAGCAATGTGTCACGACTTCCGCCGAAGTTGGTGCCTCTACTTGTTCTGGCGGCGTTCGGCGGTCAACGTCACCGGCTTTCTAGTCTCCACCGATCTACATTTCTTTTTCCTTTTGTTTGGTCTTGATTGTACACACCTGGTTTCCATTACGTTATAATTTATTCCCTATTTAACCCTCTGGTTCCATCATGGTTTTGTGCGTGTTTATTGTTGTCAAGTTGTCTCGTTTATGTGCTAAGTTGTCTTGTTTATTGAGTAAAGTTACGATTATTACTAATTTCTGTGTCCTGCGCCTGACTCCGCCTTACCCACATCACCTAGACTATTGACACAATGTATCAACCTACATGACATCAAAGAGGGTCAACCAACTTTCTGGTTGAGAATGCAGTACTTAAAGCGCAGTGCGCTATGATTAACTACATCTAACAGCTTTAAGGAAGTGGCAGCTGCTTTCATATTTACTGAACAAAATTATAAACGCAACATGCAACAATTTCAAAGATTTTACTGAGTTACAGTCGATATAAGGAAATCTGTCAAATTGATAAATTCATTAGGCCCTGCTCTATGGATTTCACATGACTGGGAATACAGATATGCATCTATAGGTCACAGATACCTTAAAAAAAAGGTAGGGTCGTAGATTAGAAAACCAGTCAGTATCTGGTGTGACCACCATTTGCCTCATTCAGCGCGACACATCTCCTTCGCATAGAGTTGATCAGGCTGTTGATTGTGGCCTGTGGAATGTTGTCCCACTTCTCTTCAATGGATGTACGAAGTTACTGGATATTGGCGGGAACTGGAACACGCTGTCGTAGATGTTGAGAGCATCCCAAACGTGCTCAATGACATGTCTGGTGACTATGCAGGCGATGGAAGACATTTTCAGCTCCTTGCGACATGGTACCGTGCATTATCATGCTGGAACATGAGGTGATAGCGGCAGATGAATGTCACGACCATGGGCTTCAGGATCTCGTCACGTTAACTCTGTGCATTAAAATTGCCATGAAAAAAATGCAATTGTGTTGTCTGCAGCTTATGCCTGTCCATAATATAACCGCCACCATGGGGCACTCTGTTCACAACGTTGACATCAGCAAACCGCTTGCCAACACAACGCCATACACATGGTCTGCGGTTGTGAGGCCAGTTGGACAAATTCTCTAAAACAATGTTGGAGGCGGCTTATGGTAGAGAAATTAACATTAAATTATCTGGCAACAGGTCTGGTGGACATTCCTACAGTCAGCATGCCAATTGCACACTCCCTCAAAACATCTGTGACATTTTGCTGTGTGAACTGCACATTTTAGAGTGTTCTTTTATTGTCCCCAGCACAAGGTGCATCTGTGTAATGATCATGCTGTTTAATTAGCTTCTTGATATGTCACACCTGTCAGGTGGATGGATTATCTTGGCAAAGGATAAATGCTCACTAACAGGGATGTAAACAAATTTGTGCACAACATTTTAGAGAAATAAGCTTTTTGTACAATGGAAAATGTCTGGTATATTTTATTTCAACTCATGAAAAATGGGACCAACACATTACATGTTGTGTTTATATTTTTGTTCAGTGTAGATGATGACGTCATAGTGTCACGATCGTCGTTGGAAGCATACTCGTACCAAAGCGCAGCGTGATCTGGGTTACACATATTTATTGTAGTGAAACGCACAAAACAATAACGAACAAACGAAACGTGACGTTCTGGAATGCTCACAGGCAACAACACAAAAACAACATCCCACAAAACACAGTGGGGAAATGGCTGCCTAAATATGATCCCCAATCAGAGACAACGATAAACAGCTGCCTCTGATTGGGAACCATACCAGGCCAACATAGAAAAAAACAACCTAGATTATCCACCCTAGTCACACCCCGACCTAACCAACATAGAGAATAAAAAGGCTCTCTATGGTCAGGGCGTGACACATAGTCTAGGACTGATGGGAACATCAACTTAATAATCTGCTTTCTATTATTTAGCGAGAGGCATGACCTATAGAAGAAGCCCATTTTTATTCTCAGCTTCTTAACTAACTCATCAATATGCTTTTTAAAAGACAGCTTTTCATCTATCCAGATGCCCGGATATGTGCAATCAGGGACACGATCAATATGGACATCATCCAAAGTACATATGTTTAAATCAGAGTTATTATACTGTATGGGGGACACATTTTCTAGAGCCAACTCAGAGTCAGTAATACAGTAATAAAAACCCTTGAGGAGAAAGCCTTTAAAAAAGCTTTTCTTGTTAAACAACAATTAGTATTTTGCTGCTTGGAATCTCTAATACAAAATATGGAACAATGATCACTGAGATCATGTGCAAATATTCCACTAGACAAGTATTTATGGGGGTCATTAGTAAGAATTAAATCAATCAACAAGGAATTAACAGGGTTTTTCACATTTATCCATGTGGGTTTTGAGATCAATTGAGTCAGATTAAAATCAATGCATATACTCTTAAACTGATCTGAGACCGGGGATAGCTAATCCATATTTAAATCCCCTAAAATAACCAACTACCTGGTGTAGCTCCTGTTGCAGGGTTGGGGCTACCATGAGGGGCAGGAGGGTCGCAGGCCTGTCTTAGGGACGGGAGTAGAGAGGGCAACCAAAACTAGCCTGGGAGGGAGGTTGTGGGACCCTAGGGTAGTAGTTGGTGCTGTGTAGAGCTGGGCTGAGTTGAGGTGGGTCTGGTCTGATAGAGATGTGCTGTGATGGGCCGGATCTAGTAGAGCTGTGCTGTGATGGGCTGGGTTTGGTTGTGCTGTGCTGAGTTGGGCCTAGTCTGGTAACATGGGAGGGAGGTTGTGGGGGAATTAAAGTGGGTGGTGTGGAGGGCAGTGTTGCCAGCGACGCTCCAAACTCTGAGTGGGGCCTCTGTGACTGCGTATGGCTTGGGCTAAGCTCAGTGTATCTGCATGCAGTTCCTGGGAGAGAAGTGGTGGAGCATGGTGTGGGGGGCAGTGTTTCTGTCTGTTCTCCAGTCTCTGTGAGGTGCGACCGGATGTAGGTCTAAATGAGCATCTGATTTGTCTCAGGGAGTTGGTGGCTGGTCTGCTGCTCCTGTGGGGTGAGGACGACTGGCCACCCAGAGCAACGTCCTGGCAAAGGTGGGAAAAGCCGTTTGGTCAAATGTACATTATCATACAGACAGTCCAGTCTAAAGGTGGGATGGTGGGCCAATTTTACATTTGGCTATTTAGCACAGTACCGGGAGAGGCCGGCATTTTTTCCTAGCGACACAACAGTGGTAGGCCTGATCACCAACAACGATGAGGCAGCCTATAGGGAGGATGTCAGAGAACTGGCAGTGTGGTGCCAGAACAACAACCTCTCCCTCAATGTGAGCAAGACAAAGGAGCTGATCATGGACTACAGGAAAAGGTGGGCCGAACAGGCCCCCATTATCATCAACAGGGCTGTAGTGGAGTGGGTCGAGAGTTTCAAGTTCCTTGATGCCCACATCACCAACAAACTATCATGGTCCAAACACACCTAGACAGTAGTGAAGAGGGCACGACAAAACCTTTTCTATCTCAGGAGACTGAAAAGATTTGGCATGGGTCCCCAGATCCTCAAAAAGTTATACAGCTGGGGGGCGCTGTTGGAAGCCAAGGATATAGAATGCATTTCCCTATCGCTCCTGAGTTAGTGACCAAATGTATATATTTAACCTTGGTCAGGCATCTGAAAAAGTCTGCAAGAGCAGGCCGCAGCAAGCCCACGCCCTCTCCTGATTCACCCCTGCCACCGGATAGTGTCGGCCCCACGGGAACACTGACTGTGGAGCTGCTACAATCCGTGATTGATAAAATTGACTCTCTCTCTACCAATCTCAGGTCAGAGATATCAATGGTCAAAGACAAGCTTAAAACATCTATCGAGATTATACAGAATTAAGCTCGATGCACACGGAGCGGCCTTATCGGAGCTGGAGCGCAATGCTATAGACCACAGCACTTCCATTAGCGAGCTAGAGGCTAACGTTGGCTCATTAACAACTAGGGTGGCATACCTCGACAATAGATGCGAAGATATGGAAAGTAGAATGCGGAGGAGCAACATTCGTCTTCTGGGAATACCGGAGGGAATGGAGGGCCCAAGACCCACGGAGTTCATGGCCCAGCTGCTTCAGGAGCTGCTGGGCCTGGAGGTGAAGCCCCTGCTTGACTGGGCCCCCGCACCCTGCGTAGCCAACCCCGGGATGGAGAACCCCTGCGACCATTTGTCATCAGGGTACATTTCTTTCACATCCGCAATGACATACTGAAGAGATTGGGAGAAACATCTCCTCTCCTCTACAAGGGTAAAAGAGTCTTGATATTTGTGAACTACACCACGGCTGTGTCTATAAAGCGGGCTAGCTTCGGAGCTGTGAAGCGGCAGCTACGCGCCTGCCCGGGAGTGAAGTTCGGCCTCATCTACCCTGCGGTTCTGAGACTGACTTTACCGGACGGGTCCACGCACAGATTCGAGGACGCGGCTCTAGCAGCCGATTTCATCAACAAGAACGTGAAAACGGCTGTTGTACCGCATGGTGTGGAACAAATGGTTGGCTAGCTGGTCTTGTTAGCAGGCTAGTTAGCAGGCCTGCTGGCAGACTGGTTGGCTAGCAAAGCCACCTTTGCTGGGTTCATTGACACTTGAATGTCGTTCTTTTTAAAATTTTCATTTCCAACCCATGTTGGTGAGTATACAGTTGACTCCCGACTATAATGTGATACAATGCAGATATGCATATATATATATTCTTTATTCCACTCGCATTATTGCTTTTTATTTGTATCATTACTATTCTGTTTTGATCTAAGCCGCCTCTAATGCCAATATCTGGCTGTTTTCATGGTTTAGTTGCAGTTTTACAACTTTTATTGCTTTTAAACCTCTCTTAACCGAGGTTAGTTTTCCTTAGACTCTACTGTGGACCAATCTATGCATGTTTGGTTTACTCTGGTTAAATGGTCACAAATCTCAGCAAGCACAGAGTAAGAGTTATAATGCTTTGCTCTAAACCTTTTTTGTATTTAGGGTTTTGCTTGCATCTCAGTTGGGGAGATGCTTCGGCAAGGGAGGTTTTGAGGGAAGGGGTTTTCCCTCTTTATTTGTATATAGTTTTTATATGTTTTTTGCGCTTCGTCGCTTGTCTATGTTTTTTAAATTTGCGCTATAAGGGCCAACTAAGATCTTTAGTTTACATTGTACCTTGTCCGTTACACGTCCTCTCTCTCTTAAGACATGACTAGTGACTAGCCTAGTGTAGCCCATCCAGCTGGAGGGAATGGTTTTAATTTTCTTACTTGGAATTGCAGGGGCATCAATAACCCAGTTAAACATAGTAGGCGCTACACCACCTTCATTAATTGAAAGCTCACATCATCTTTCTCCAAGAAACTCATCTGAAGGTATCACAACACTCAAGTCTTAGGTGCAGATGGTTGGGTCAGGTGTTCAATTCCTCATTTCAGGCGAATATAGCACAGCAGGCTAGGCATCGGGAGCTGCTGGAAGAACTCAGCCAGCTGACATCCGCTCAGGCCGGCATAGCGGCAGGCGCAGCAGTCTCTCGTCCCAAACCTAGTAGRTTTATATTGAAGCTGACAAAGGCTGACGACAACGAGGCTTACCTACAAGCCTTCGAAAGGATGGCGGCTAGGGAGAAATGGCCCCATGAGCAATGGGCCAGCCTGCTAGCACCCTTCCTATCAGGCGTGGCACAGAAGATCTATCAGGATCTGACGGTTGACCAGGCGACGCATTACGAGGTGCTGAAAAAGGAGATCCTGCGCCGGTATGGTTACACCCTGATTAACAGTGCACAAAGATTCCATGATTGGGCGTATGGTCTTATAGAATCCCCCCGATCACAAATGCATGATATAATTAGGCTGGCCAAGAGCTTGCTAACTACTGAATGTGGTTATAGATACATTTATACGCTCTCTCCCGTTCAAAGCTAAAAAGTTAGCCAGCCAAGGTAACCCACAGGGTGCAGATCAGCTGGTGGAACTTCTGGCAGGACAACAGGTGGCTTTGGAGGTCCTGCGCAGCGAACAACCACGGAAGGCGGAACCCTCCACTCGCCCGAGGGAGCGAAAAAGGAAGGAGGACCACGCCGGGACCCCAGCCAAAAATGGGGGGAAACCAACAGCCAGCTCCCCGAGATGACACCCCTTCCTGAACTTGGACAGCAGGAAGTGCTACTAGTGTGGTGAGCCGGGACACATCGCATGGAACTGTCCAGACCGCGATGTCCCGATGCCTTCGGCCTCAGCCAGTGAGTTAGCCACCGGGCATCCCTGCGGCTTACTGATGGCATGCTGGGCTGAGGAGAGTGGTCCTTCCCCTGTCACCCCAGTAAGAGCTAACGGAAAGGACACCCCGGCACTTTTGGACTCCGGGAGTATGGTGACCCTAATCCGACCTCACTTTGCCCAGTCCCAGAACCTGATTGACACCGTGGCCATTACATGCATACACGGTGAGACCAAGGACTACCCTACCACACTCCTCCACCTACAGCCACAAAGGGACAACACACAGGACCAGTGGGAGTCGTTCCAAACCTGCCTGTACCTGCCTTTATCGGAAGGGATTTCCCAATGTTCCGCCAACTGGGGACCAGTATGTCCGGAGACGTGGGGATCTGAGGGAACCAGAAGGGAGGAGGAAGCCAGAGAAGTTTGAGGGACACCAGAAGGAGTGATGCCCGGATGTGTGGATTCCAGGAAGTGGACCCCCAGGCATCAATCGATCCCCTCTCGGAGGGGGACTCTGAAGCCAGACTTGAGGACGAGGTGGTGAGTCTGGAAGACATGTTCCCAACAGACCATGAGGTGGCACCAGAGCCCGCCTCTCTAGTGGGCCGGTTCGGCACGGCCCAACTGGAGGATCCCAACTTGGCCAGCGCTCTCCAGCAGGTGACCGTGGTGGACCGAAAGCCCATGGAGGGGGTAAGACAAATAACCTACCCTCATTTTGCTATAAAGAACAAGTTGCTATATCAGGTCGTGAAGAAGAATTACGAATATCTGGAGTTGTTGTTGGTTCCCCGTCCCTTTGTACCATCTGTCCTGCAGCTGGCGCACTTCATCCTTCTTGGGCTCACCTAGGAGTGGAGAAGACCTTAGACAGGATCAAGGCATGTTTTTACTGGCCAGGAGTGACAAAAGCAGTGGAGGAATATTGCCGCAGTTGCCCAGAGTACCAGCAGGTGGCGCCAAGACCCCGTTTTCGCAGTCCATTAATTCCCCTACCCATTATTTCAGTTCCTTTCAGCTGGTTGCAATGGACCTGGTTGGCCCTCTACCCAAGAGCAACAGAGGGCACCAATACATTCTAGTGATTCTGGATTATGCCACCAGGTACCCAGAAGCCATTCCCCTGCACACCATGACCACCAAGGGAATCGCACGTGAGTTGGTTATGCTGTTTTCCCAAGTGGACATTCCCGACGAGATATTGACCGACCAGGGCACCCCGTTCATGTCACGAATCATGAAGGATTTATGCAAGCTAATGAAAATAACCCAGTTGAGCACCTCAGTCTATCACCCTCAGACTGATGAATTGGTGGAAAGATTCAATCAAACCCTGTAGCAGATGTTAAAGAAGGTGATGGAAGCTGACGGAAAGAATTGGGACCAGCTGCTACCCTACCTGATGTTCTCGATCTGAGAAGTGCCCCAAGTTTCAACAGGGTTCTCTCCCTTCGAACTCCTGTACGGGAGATGACCCCGAGGACTGCTGGACATGGCTAAAGAAGCCTGGGAACAGCAACCGTCGCCCAACCTGTGGCCCCTGGTATGGGAACACATGCTGGAGGCCCACGAGGCACAAGCGAGGGTGTACAACAGAGGGGCACAATGAAGGGACTTTCAGCCCGGAGACAAAGTGTTGGTGTTGGTCCCCACCTCAGAATGTACGTTTTTGGCCCGATGGAACGGGCCATACGAAGTCATTGAGAAGGTGGGTGAAGTTAACTATAGGGTCAGACAGCCGGGACGTAGGCATCTGACCCATATTTACCATGGGAATCTACTAAAGAAATGGAATGCACGTGATGTACTCTACTCTATTTGCCCGAAGAAAGGTACCATAGAGGCCGAGCCGGCGGAGGTGCCAATGGGGGAGCAGATGAGCCAAGCCCAGAAGCAGGAGCTGAGGGAGTTGGCAGGCCGAAACCAGGATGTGTTCACCAGTGAACCAGGACACACCGATCTGGTACAGCACCGCATCATCACCGAACCAGGGAAAAAGGTGAAGTTGAGACCCTACCGCATACCGGAAGCAAGGAGAGAAGCTGTCAGGACCAAGGTAAAAACAATGTTGGAAGCTGATATAATCGAAGAGTCGAATAGTAAGTGGTGCAGCAACATAGTGTTGGTGTCGAAACCAGACGGCACAATCCGATTCTGTAATGATTTTAGGAAGGTAAATTMAATCTCAAAGTTCGACACCTATCCCATGCCCCGAATTGATGGATTAATCGAACGGCTAGGGACCGCCCGATTTATCAGCACGCTCGACCTGACAAAGGGTTATTGGCAGGTGCCCTTAGCTCCCGAGGCACAGGATAAAACTGCTTTCGCCACCCCGGATGGTCTGTTCCATTACAAGAAGCTGCACAAGGCCCCGGCCACCTTCCAAAGGTTGATGGACCGGGTTCTCCGACCCCATTAGAAGTACGCAGCGCCATACATCGATGATATTGTTATCCATGGGAGTGAGTGGGAGACCCATCTAAACCAGGTTAGCGCGATAGTGCAGGCCTTATGGGTGGCGGGGCTAACAGCAAACCCAAAGAAATGTCAGCTTGGGAGGCTGAGTACCTGGGGTACATGATTGGGAGGGGATGTGTCAAACCCCAGGTGAAGAAAGTGGAGGAGATTCGGGACTGTCCCCACCCCCTAACCAAGCAGCTACGCACGTTTGTGGGGTTGACTAGTTACTACCGGAGATTTATTCCCCACTTTGCCTTCCTAGCCAGCCCCCTGACAGATCTGACCAGGAGCTGTTTGCCAGGCCAGGTGGAGTGAACCAAGGAGACAGAGAAAGACTTCCAGGCCCTAAAGGGAGCACTTTGTTCTGGACCCGTGCTGGTGACACCGAACTTCTCCAAACCACTGGTGGTTCAGACCGATGCGTCCGAAACAGGGGTGGGTGCCGTCCTATCACAGCTCCAAGAAGGTGAGGAACACCCAGTCATGTACATTAGCTGGAAGCTAAGATGTTCCACGGTGGAGAAAGAATGTCTAGCGATCAAGTGGGTGCTAGAAACGCTGAAGTAATACTTATTGGAATGGCACTTCACCCTCGTAACGGACCATGCACCACTGGTTTGGATGTCACGGAATAAGGACAGTAACGCCCGGGTCACCTGTTGGTTCCTTTCCTTGCAGCCTTTGCTTTCTCTGTCATTCCCAGATCAGGTGCACCCCATGGAAATGCCGATGCTCTCTCCAGGAGGGATGCTCCAGGGAGCTGAACTGCAGGGGGGGCAGGGAGAGGTGAGGTGAGGGGAGTGGTTATTCAGGGGAGATATCTGGCAGCCTGTTGGCTCCACTTCCGGGGCTTATATCGACTTCCTGCCCCAAAGAGCCAAGGCTGTGTTTCGTTAAGCCAGGGAGTGGGGATAAAGGAGGAAGCATCCTGCACAAAGGGGCAGAGTAGGAGAGAAACAAGAGCTTCATGAAGAGTGGGAGAAGCGAGAGCAAGATCTGTGTGATTACCTGTTGTGACCTGGACTGTCGGACTACCCCCCTTGTGTACTGGACCGGATTGGCTGAGGACCTAATTGTGAGGATTATCCCTGGAAAAAGTAATGTACAACGAGAACGGCTTGTGGACTGTAAGGTGAATGGTGAATTCCCCCTTCTTTCCTTGTGTACCGAAATCCCTAATAAACCCGCCATTTGCTTTCTATTTGTGCTACTGGTGCATGTTTTGGTATTGAACTTGGCGATGTGGAAACCCCACACCCTTGAGCCTGCTACACTATTTATGTTAACACTCTGTATTGCCCAATTAGATTACATTTATGCCGTTTCACCATCTCCAGATATTTATAAGGAACATTTAACTGTGCAAGCAGAATTTGACACATTATTAACAGACCAGGTTATTGAACTGCTTGTCAAGTCTAGGAGCAATTACTATGAACAAGGAGATAAAGTCAGTAAATTATTAGCTCACTGTCACGACTTCCACCGAAGGTGGCTCCCCTGCCTGTTCGGGCGGCGCTCGGCGGTCGTAGTCGCCAGTCTACTAGCTGCCACCGATCCCCTTTTCCTTTTCTGTTTGTTATGTCTTATTGGTTGCACCTGTTTCTTGTTTGAGTTTTGGTTCAGAACTATTTAAGCCGGTTAGGCCCGCCTGCTTTTGTGCGGGCTTGTTTTCTGTTAGTCTAGGTTGGTTGCGTGTTGTGTTCCCTGTCTGTTTGTGCCCAGTTTTGGGTTGGACACTTTTGTTTCGCCTGTTTTTTTTGGCGTTAATTGTGGATACCGCAATAAAGTTTGGTTTCCCCCATTTATCCTCTGCTCTCTGCGCTTGACTCCGCACCCACCACTCCTGGCTGTGTGACACTCACAAGTTACGTCAACTATCACCACACCAGATTCCTAAAATGTGTACCATTGTAAATGGTGCTCTCCCACAGACTCTCACTCAGGCAACCATATGTCTTATTCTTTAAAAAAAAACAAAGACCCTTGACTGTATCATACCATCCAATTAGCCTGCTAAATGTTGACTATAAAATACTAGCCAAACTTCTGGCAACGTGTCTGGAAACAATCCTCCCATCAATTATCTCACCGGATCAAAATAGCATTTATAAAAAATAGACACCCATTCATCAATCTTTGATTATATATAATCCCTCTGTCACCAATGCCCCTGAAGCCATTATATCCCTGGATGCGGAGAGAGCGTTTGACCGGATGGAATGGAAATACCTTTTTTACACTCTAAATAAATGTGGCTTTGGCTCCAAATTCATTACTTGGATAAGACTTCTGTACTCATCCCCTCAAGCCTCTGAGTGTTATTAGTCCTGACAATCAGATAGCTTCCCTTTGCAATGATCGACACGCCAGGGTTGCCCTTTAAGTCCCTTACTGTTTGCCCTCACCATAGACCTCCTTGCAATAGTACTCCGCTCCAACCCCTCATCAAAGGTATAGTCAGATACGGACACGAACACAAACTGTCTTTATATGTAGATGATTTATTATTTTACAACCTTTCTGTTTCTGTTCCTGCTGCCCTTGCCACTTTCACATCCTTGGTCACTTATCAGGGTATAAACTGAATCTCAGTAAAAGCGAATTGATGCCACTTAATGTGGCCGCAAAAAAATTCCCTTTACATAACTTGACATTTAAAATTGCTCACAGTAGTTTTATTTATCTCTGGGTACACGTCACAAACAGACCAACTTTGCTCCTCTTTTAACCCGTACTGAGGACAATTTGGAACGCTGGTCTTTGCTACACCTCTCCTTAGTCGCAATAATTAATTCTATTAAAATGAATACTCTCCATAAATTCTTCTCTCTATCAGTGCCTACTGAATTTTCTTCCCAATACGTTTTCAAAATGATCGACGGCCTAATTCTACCTTTTTTATATGGGACAAAAAGCCCCCTAGAATCCGAAAACAGATTTTGCAGAGGCCCAAACCAGGAGGCCGCCTCATCTATAACGGCGTCATTATCTTCCCTCGCTCACTCCTCCGTTACAGGCCCTTACTCCTCCTTCACCAAAAATATATGTGTCAAAACAACATTGAAGATCTGGAATCAATTTAGACGCCACTTTGGGTTTCAGACAACCTCTTCTTTCGCTCCGGTAGCCTCAAACCCAGCTTTTCCCCATCTATGGTTAATGGTGCTTTCTCAACATGGTCTAGTCTTGGTATTAAAATATTTAGAGATCTCTATATTAACAATACATTTAGCACCTTCAAAATATCTTTTTTTTTGTCTGTTTTTTTTGGTTATATTTCTGTCTCACTCTTTGTTTTGCTGTATTGCTGTCTTTGATGTGTTTTATATTACTACCAAATAAATTAAAAGTAAAAAAATAAGTTATACAGCTGCACCATCAAGAGCATCCTGACCAGTTGCATCATCCCCTGGTATGGCAACTGCTCGGCATCTGACCGTAAGGCGCTACAGAGGGTAGTGCGTACGGCCCAGTACATCACTGGGGCCAAGCTTCCTGCCATCCAGGACCTATATAATAGGCAGTGTCAGAGGAAAGCCCATAAAATTTTCAGGGACTCCAGTCACCTAAGTCATAGACTGTTTTCTCTTCTACCGCACAGCAAGCGGTACCGGAGCGCCAAGTCTTGGACCAAAATGCTTCTTAACAGCTTCTACCCCCAAGCCATAAGACTGCTGAACAATTAATCAAATGGCCACTGGACTGTTACATTGACCCCCCTCCATTTGTTTTGTACACTGCTGCTACTCACTGTTTATTATCTATGCATAGTCACTTCACCCCTACCTACATGTACAAATGACCTATTATTTGTTATTATTTTTTACTTTAGTTTATTTGGTACATATTTTCTTAAATCTTGTTGAACTGCACTGTTGGCTAAGGGCTTGTAAGTAAGCATTTCACGGTAAGGTCTACACTTGTTGTATTCAGCGCATGTGACAAATAAAATTTGATTTGATTTAGCCTCTCGCTGGTGGCCTCCTCCGAAGCAGGGTGGAAAATACAATTTTAGCATCTGGGAAGGTCCTCTCCATCACCCTCCCAAGTGATGTGGCCACCTTTTCCCGTTGAACATGCAAGTCATTGGTTCCAGTTATGTACAATGCTAAGGCTCGGTGAGCCAAGCTGGGCCACGGTCAGAAGCTCTAAGGCTCTCTCAGATGTGGGCCACCACAACTTTGCCACCACTCTATTTTTTTTTAAAGTTCATACTAATTAATATATTTTCCATTGGAGTCCATCATCTAAACAATGTCAGGCGTCTTATCAGGCCTGTGGAGGATGGCTGGAGTGGGAGAAATCACAGGCAGTGAGCGTGAGACTGGGGTGGAGGGGGTCAGCAGGGTTGGTGGATTGGTTGGTTGGCTTGGTTGATGGGTTTTTACGGGTGGTGGCTGACCAATTCCTGCCTTAGCTTCTGCAGATCCTGGAGATAGCTTATATTGACTGTACTCTCGTACTCTGCGCACTTACAACCTGAGGGACTAGTTGTACTCCTCAAAGCACCTGATAGCAGACGGCAACTCCCGGATTTTATCCCTATGCTGACTCACCAGGCTGATCTCTTCCTCTCTGAGATGCTGTGATACTGCAGGTGTCACATGTGAGAGTGGCATGCAGAGGACTATATGTGCTGCAGGCGGGGGAAGGAGAAGGGCACTGGGGACTACATCCTGGGATACAAAGGAAATGGAGCCTCCAAAGGAAATGGAGGCTGTTGTAGGCAATTCTGGTGGAGAGGTTTTGAATTTGGCAACAAGAGGTTTAATTGGATTAAAGTACTGGACAAATGTATCCAAACTGGCCTCCAAACCCTGAACCATCACAGTGCCATTATTATAAATATTCATTTTACATTTTTGGGTGGAATCAATGTACAATTGCCTCATTTGTTCTGTTTTCTGACATGTTAAGTTCATTGTTGGGCTTGTGGAAAGCTGTGTGCCCAGCATTAGGATCATCCGTGTAGAACAAAAGGTCTCCTTTTATTTCTTTGTTTGCTTTTAGGATGAAGTCTGCCCTATAAGTCTCTGGGGTTTCTCTTAGCAATTTATTTTGAGTAGATTTTTTCCTGACTCACTTGTCATATTCTCAGGATAAGTGATGGCATGTGGAAACAATGCTTAGAGAATGCATCCATCTTCATCTCCATGGTGACCTCTTTAAACAATGCACTCTGCTCTAGAATGATGTGCATGTGCATCTTGATGAAAGCACTTATTTAAAAAAYACATTGGGACAAATTTACTTACATGTGTATTAAAGTAGTCAAACGTTAAGTATTTGGTCCCATATTCATAGCACACAACTAAATCAAGAAACCAAACGATGTACCAGGCCAGCTGTGATATACAACCTGTTAGCAATATTTGTTGGACTACAAAGAAATGTATTGGTGAATTAGTTATATTAATCATGCATTGAACTGCATCCATCTATTCTGCCAACAATGCCTTAATGTACATAACTTACTTTTAAAACCTCTTATAAAAT
Organism: Salvelinus sp. IW2-2015; assembly: GCF_002910315.2. Lineage (NCBI taxonomy): Eukaryota > Metazoa > Chordata > Actinopteri > Salmoniformes > Salmonidae > Salvelinus > Salvelinus sp. IW2-2015. The sequence continues at coordinate 11,955,441 of NC_036842.1, forward strand.
TTGTTTTGAAGCATAAACTGGGAATTTCATATTTTTGACTGATATTATGATTGTCTCTTTCGTATCTTCAAAGTAGTTAAAATGCTGTCAGTTACACTTTTAAAGAGCCACTGACCACACTGATTGGCACTTGTGTTTTTCTGTTACTCATTCGAAAAACAAGATTTCAGTCTTAGAGGTTTGTATCCTGACCGATTCCGCGTTTAGTTAATTATGTTTGTCCCCCATGACAAACTGTAGATGTGGAAGTGGTATACCGTATATACCATGAAAAAGCAAGGTATTTTTTGCAAAAACTATGCATGGCCATCATATTTCTGTTTTCATAGAAAGAATATAGCCAGCTACATTTCCTAATGTTTCCTTAAAGTTAATCTTGTATTTTATTGCAGAAAAGTAGGCTGGCTACACTCAGAAAGGTACCAGAGAAAAGTAGCTATACATCAGTGCTGTCTGCTGATAGAATGTCCTTTCCCGAATTCTCATCCAATGCCTTTTATATTTTTTGTGTGCGTGAAAAACAAATAATTCTGTGTTAATGCGACCCCTAAGTTTAACTTGCCAGTTATCTAAGCACGTGGCTGCATTTACAAGGTGATGGGGCATTATCACGGCTTTCTGCTGTGTTTGAGAAGTCAAAGCCCTTTGGATGAGTTATCTGTACAGGTGCCACTGCTATCTCTTGATTTCCTTGCGTTTTTTCTCGTCTCAGTTCATCCGCCAGTTCTGTTCCCCCCCTATCTTCTAGGAGCAGAGCAGGCAGGCAGGCCTATTGCCCTAGAGACTCGAGACCCCACACAGACACAACGTGTACACATGCTGCTCCAGAGCCAGTACTGTTCATTTGCACAATGTCTCTTGTTCGCATTCACTTTTAAATGTCCGAACTCACCCAAAATGACATTCAATAGCTACTACCAATATATATAGATATATTTAATTTTATGAGCTGGACTGCCTGTCTTTGCAATTTTGTATTTTTTGTTGTTGTGCTCGTTAGCATATTTAGCTAGCAGCCACCATGGCAATTCGCTATTAGTTGTGCAAATGTTATTAGAATTCTGGTAATAGACACGCAATGGGCTTTTTGTTGCATTTTTAGTGCCCACTTGTGTACTAAACCGGTAATACTGTAAATCCTGGGATGAGAGAAGAACAGTATGACAATATGAACATCTGGATACTGGCCAACCCTACGTGGAAGCCTAAGTCACTTCCTCAAAATCCCCTGAATGAATCTAAGATAACTCAATAAATCTGTAGTTAATTTTTATGTTTTTGCCGAGGATATTTTAGTTGCACAATTTTACATCTAACTGTGGTGTTTGTTGCAGTATTTCTCAAATAAAAACATGCACTATGTGTTGTCTTATGTAAACAGTTGGAGTTGCTGGGCAGGTCTGTTTCGCTATCTGTGCTATTGGATTGAGAGCAATCACCGCAGCTGTTCTCTCCATGTTAGTGGAGTGTATGTTAGTACATCGTCAAATCAAAACCCAACCTTCATATTTACCCATTGTGACACAAGGATATTCCAAACTCCATTTTAGATGAAACTGACTTAATTACCAAAATAATCCTGCTTACACTTTGTAGTAAATTTTGACAGTAGAATAACTATTTCTGACTCATATGCCACATAGGCTGTTTTCAAAGGGATTTCTTTACTTTTTAAAGGCAGTCATTTTTTTAAAGATACTCTGTCAACGTTCTGAATGTTCACACCTCCATTCCATGTGGTAATTTGCTTGTTTGTTTGTTCCCCTGAATGCTTGTTCCCCTGAATGCTTGTTTCCCTGAATGCTTGTTTCCCTATCAAGGCCTGAATTCTTCAGAAATCCCTCAGAAATTCTTCCACACCGTAGTCTGGCTTTTTTTATGGCGGTTTTGGAGCAGTGGCTTCTTCCTTGCTGAGCGGCCTTTCAGGGTATGTCGATATAGGACTCGTTTTACTGTGGATATAGATACTTTTTTACCTGTTTCCTCCGGCATCTTCACAAGGTCCTTTGCTGTTGCTCTGGGATTGATTTGCACTTTTCGCCCCAAAGTATCTCTAGGAGACAGAATGCGTCTCCTTTCTGAGCGGTATGACGGCTGCGTGGTCCCATGGTGTTTATACTTGCGTACTATTGTTTGTACAGATGAACGTGGTACCTTCAGGCGTTTGGAAACTGCTCCCAAAGATGAACCAGACTTGTGGAGGTCTACAATTCTTTTTCTGAGGTCTTGGCTGATTTCTTTTGATTTTCCCATGATGTCAATCAAAGAGGCACTGAGTTTGAAGGTAGGCCTTGACATACATCCACAGGTACACCTCCAATTGACTCAAATTATGTCAATTAGCCTATCAGAAGATTCTGAAGCCATGACATAATTTTCTGGAATTCCCCAAGCTGTTTAAAGGCACAGTCAACTTAGTGTATGYAAACTTCTGACCCACTGGAATTGTGATACAGTGAATTTTAAGTGAAATCATCTGTCTGTAAACAATTGTTGGAAAAATGACTTGTGTCATGCACAAAGTAAATGTCCTAACCGACTTGCCAACACTATAGTTTGTTAACAAGAAATTTGTGGAGTGGTTGAAAAATGAGTTTTAATGACGCCAACCTAAGTGTATGTAAACTTCCGACTTCAACTGTATATCCTAATTCTTGTTGTCCTTGTTGGGTTTATCGTCCCCCAATCCCATTCCTGCCTTGTCTTGCCTGATGATTCACCAGATTAGCCTTGCCAGAACCAAGTTGAATTGATCACTCCAAAATCTCTGACTTCCGACTTCAGTGCGTTCAAGAAAGGGAAAGCGGGATACCTAGTCAGTTGTACAATTGAATGTATTCAACTGAAATGTGTCTTCCTCTGAATCAGAGAGGTGCGGGTGGCTGCCTTAAAACTTCTTTGGGCTGTAAGCCCGAAGCCGGGCACAATATGACAACAGCCACTTCAAGTGCAGGGCGCGAAATTCAAAATATATTTTTTAGAAATATTTAACTTTCACACATTAACAAGTCCAATACAGCATATGAAAGATAAACATCTTGTGAATCCAGCCAACATGTCCGATTTTTTAAATGTTTTACAGCGAAAACACCACGTATATTTATGTTAGCTCACCACCAAATACAAAAAAAGGACAGACATTTTTCACAGCACAGGTAGCATGCACAAAACCAACCTAACTAACCAAGAACCAACCAAACTAACCAAGATACAACTTCATCAGATGACAGTCTTATAACATGTTATTCAATAAATCTATGTTTTGTTCGAAAAATGTGCATATTTGAGCTATAAATCAGTTTTACATTGCAGCTACCATCACAGCTACCGTCAGAAATAGCACCGAAGCAGCCAGAGTAATTACAGACACCAACGTCAAATACCTAAATACTCATCATAAAACATTTCTGAAAAATACATGGTGTACAGCAAATGAAAGACAGGCATCTTGTGATTCCAGCCAATATTTCCGATTTATTAAGTGTTTTACAGCGAAAACACAATATAGCATTATATTAGCTTACCACAATAGCCAGAAACACAAGCATTTACCAGCAGCGAAAGTTAGCGATCGTACACAAACCAGCAAAAGATATATAATTTTTGACTAACCTTGATAAGCTTCATCAGATGACAGTCCTATAACATCAGGTTATACATACACTTATGTTTTGTTCGAAAATGTGCATATTTAGAGAGCTGAAATCAGTGGTTATACATTGTGCTAACGTAGCATCTTTTTCCCACAACGTCCGGATATTTTTCTGACACTCACATATTCTGACCAAATAACTATTCATAAACATTACTAAAAAATACATGTTGTATAGGAAATGATAGTACACTAGTTCTTAATGCAATCGCCGTGTTAGAATTCTAAAAATAACTTCATTACGACATCCAGCTTAGTTATAGCGAGAGAGTGCCAAAATCTGGGCGCAAACACTAATACAACATGTTCGACAGATTATATGAAATAGCATCATAAAATGGGTCCTACTTTTGATGATCTTCCATCAGAATGTTTTTACAAGGGGTCCTTTGTCCAGAACAATCGTTGTTTGGATTTAGAATGTCCTCTTCTCCAGTCAATTAGCACGGAAAGCTAGCAAAGTGGCGCGAAGCTCTCCTTCCTGAACATACGCAGACAAAGCACACGCCTAACGTCCCGAAAAAATTCAATAATCTAATAAAACTATATTGAAAAAACATACTTTACGATGATATTGTCACATGTATCAAATAAAATCAAAGCCGGAGATATTAGTCGTTCTATAAACGACAGCTTTACAGAAGGCAATACCAGGTCCCTTCTCGCGCGTTCCCAGAAACAGGAAATTGGGTCACGTCATGCCAGAGCTTTTATTCAACCCCAGATCAAGTAATAACTCCATTTCTTCTCTCACTCCCTGTTGACATCTAGTGGAAGGTGCCATGAGTGCATGTATACTGATATATATGAATGCCATTTATAGGCAGGCCTAGAACAGAGCATCGATTTCAGATTTTCCACTTCCTGTCAGGAAGTTTCGCTGCAAAATGAGTTCTGTTTTACTCACAGATATAATTCAAACGGTTTTAGAAACTAGAGAGGTGTTTTCTATCCAATAGTAATAATAATATGCATATTGTACGAGCAAGAAATTTAGTACGAGGCCGTTTGAAATGGGCACCTTTTCCCAAGTTACTCAATACTGCCCCTGCAGCCATAAGAATTTTTAATCGACATCCACGTCATCGGCGCCCTGGGGAACAAGACAACTGGGAACTGTGAAAAGTCAAGCTCTAAATGGGAATTTTTTTTTGAACGGTCATCACACTCGAAATTCCAAGTCGGGAACTCAAGCCTCTTTCTAGAGCTCCAACTTTCCAACCTTAAGATCACTGACGTCATGATTTGACTTTTTCCTAGAGTTCCCAGTTCTCTTTCAAAGCACCATGTTCAGGGCTGTGACATTTGGATCAGCCAGGAGTTGATGGACTGTCAGAACTCCCAAGGAGTGTGGGTGTGGAGTCAGGCCAGGAGAAACAAGTTCAGGATGAAAAGGGCGTTTAATCAACCAGCTCAAAAATCACAGGACACCTGACTACAGCAGTAGCCATGAAACCCACTAAGACACAGTCCAGGGAAAAACACCTGTAAATCATGAACTAGCGAAAAACGCAACCCAAACTGACAGTAAACGAAAACATCCCGCACAAAAACCCAAAGGAAATGTCGAGATAATTACCCCCCCTAATTAACCAAAATGAAACCAGGTGAAAACACAAAACAGACATAACCAAAAGGAAAAAGGATCGGTGGTAGCTAGTAGACCGGCGACGACGACCGCCGAGCACTGCCCGAACAGGGAGAGGAGCCACCTTTGGTGGAAGGCGTGACATGGACAGTCGGAAAAGCTAATAAAATGGTAGGAGGGACAGCCCAGCTTCAAGTGGTGTCAGATTTTACATCCAACGTCACACAGGTGGAAAAGATACCGCTCAATGCAAGCCATTTAGGGGGTCATCACCAGTTAGCACAGCCACAAAGTCATAAACCCCACCTATTTCCACCATTTCTCTGATTTTAAACCTAACCATAACGTCAACCCTAATCTTCACCACACGGCTAACATTATGCTTAACCCTAACCTTAAATGAACCCTAACCTTAAATGAAGATGAAGAAGCAAATTTCTTGTTTTCATTTATTTTTACGATATAGCCAATTTTGAATTTGTGACTTCGTTAATAAGCAAAAATGTTGGTCGGAACCAGTATCAGAACCATACAGGTCCCTTAAGCAGGGGATTTAAGCACAGCAAAGTTCAAATGGGAATAAAATGTCAGATATTTTTTAAATTTATTCAACAGATGAATGTGTATTATTACTATGCTTCATCTATTAGTATAACCAAATTACCTGGATTGCAGTTGAGATTACATAGTGCAAGGGATCAATGCCATTTGAGATTCTGTGCGGATCATTACAGCAATTGTGAAGATCTCCACAGACCTGCGATGACCTATGCATGCTACCTTGAACATGTACGCTTTATATGATTACATAAGAAGACATTTATATTTACAGTAACATCAAAATGTGGCCATGGATGTGTTACTCCTTTTAAGGTTGAATGTTTCATCAGTTTGTGAGATAGCCTTATACCCTGACTACACCGCTCGCGTCGCAAAATACATTTAGGAATCTGTTATTCAATTATTGCACCCACACTGCTCGCGCACGCCAACGAGCATCTGCATTGCCAAGGGCTAAAATAGAACTCATTCCTATTTCTGACGCAGATCGCGCTGCAAGTCCTGCCTCTCCCATCTCCTCATTGGTTTATAGAAGCAGGTACCCACGTGCCATCTCCTCATTGGTTATACCCACGTGGGTGATCAAAAGACGAACTGTTTTGCCGGTAGTCGTGGTAATACTATGAAAGTTTAGATGCCAATCACCATATAAGTTAAACAATGAAAAAGCCTGGATGGAAGAAAGATGACTAGAAATGATTTGGTTGACCATTTTTATGTGTGGATTAATTGTCGGAGTAGTGCACATGGACCTTGTGCATTTCAGGTAAAATAACAACCTAATGTTTATATCCCAGGACAAATTAGCTAGCAACAGCAAGCTAGCTAAATAGGACAAATTAGCTAGCAAGTGCAAGCTAACTAGCTAAATTGCCATAAATATTTAATGCTTTTCGACCTGTCCCCAAATTAATGTCATTGGTTCAGAGTTTGTTTTGATATTTGAACCTGCGTGTCGTGATCGCGTTTGGTGAAGGGGGACAAAATACATTTATGCACGATGGTGCACGCACACAGCCGGTTTGGGTTCCGTGTTAGGCTATTTACTGTATTACAAAAGTAATATTGAAAAGTACATTGAGTTGTGTTTAGTTGACAACGCAATCAAATGTACTTACTTTCAGTAATCTTGCTCTGATTTGTATCCAAGCAGTAGATAGCCTATCTCCTTTAAATGTTGATATTTACTGCTTGGATAGTTCCATCTGAGCCACTGGCTTAATCCCATTCTTTAACTTTTATCTTTGAGTTGGACAGCAGTGGGGTCAAACTGTAGAGCCCAGTTCCTAAATTTTTTTCAAACAAAACTACACTACATTTTATCTCGGTGACCCTCAGGATGACAAATCAGAGCAAGATTACTGAAAGTAAGTACATTATTTACCTTCAGAGGTGAATGTATCGAACCAGTTGCCATGATAAAAGTGTTTTGTTGTTGTGCACTATCCTCAAACGATAGCATTATATTTTTTTGACGTAATAGCTACTGTAAATTGGACACTGCAGTTAGATTAACAAGAATTGAAGGTTTCTGCCCATATAAGACATGTCTATGTCCTGGAATTGGCTGTTGTTTACAATGTCATTCTAGTCACATTATCGCATATTGAGCAACAATCCCATAGAGGATATAAAAAATAATAAAAATGACGCCCCCCCACTTTTTAAACCGAAGTTGTGCCCTTTGGTTTGCCTATGCTGAAATTTGGTTACCATGATGACATAATCCTGTTGTTGAAATTCCACCCTCGGAACAATAGTTTGCTATGATGACTTTATTCAAATCCTATTTATTTTCCATTTAGGTCCACGTCACACAATACATTGACAAATTACGTTGGAACAACGTTGATTCAACCAGTATGTTCCCAGTGGGGTGATTTCTTACTTTGTGTTCAAAACACTTCCATTCAAGTGTTCATGCAATTTAATGTATGCCTCCAGTTGACTTTGTGGAATGACCTTCACTCCCTGAACCTATAAACAGAGTACAGTACATATCGTGTGTACAGAAAAGACACAAAAGCAAGAATTAAAGATCCCAACTTTGAACGTCTGCAATGTCTGAGTTATATTAGTATTCTATGTTGTACTAGTGAGACTTTGATTAGTATTGAAAGATCAATGAACGTGCAGACCTGTCTAAAACAATACTTACACTTTTACGACTTGAATAGTTGGTTTAGCCCTCTGCTTTCACCCTCTCAGTTCTGTAACTATTTTAACACGATTGCTTTCCACAGAGATGGTTCTTTGATAAAGAATCACATGTAGCTTACTCCCTGTGTGCTGCCATCAACATTGATGTTTCCTTGAAAGAGTAAAACGGTTCGGAGGAGCTGCTAGAGTAAATGAAGGAAACCCATAGAGGACCTTCAACAGGGCTAATGGCTAACCTAAGGGAAACAAAACGAATAATGTAAAAATGCTCCTCAGAAGTCATTATCAGCAGTATCCTTTTGTTGACAAATTGACATGGTGCTACAATCTAGACTAAGTAGTGAGCAGATATAATCGTCTCAATGTTTATACAATAGTCTCAATGTTCATATTCTGCATATTGCTCTCAGCTATTGAATGGAGGGTCATTCTCGAGAATTTGTGAGAAATCCCATAATTGTGGATAGAATAGCCTGTGTCTGGAAGTAAGGAGAACAAAAGGAGAATCCCACTGTGCATTTAATGGCACCGAACTGGCCCAGCTCACATAAAAGACTATAATACATGTCCTGGAGTGCTTTCACTAGCGCTAGCTGACTTTTGCATTCACACGTGAGAAAAAGAGGGGTTAAGAGATTTCTGTCCCATAGGATGGTCCCTGATCCATCATGTGTTGGAGTTGCCCTATGATAAAGTTCTGCCTGTTAGAATATGTGGTGAAATAAAAGAGAATATTTAACTACCACATCCGTGAATGTGAATTACATAATAGAAAATGTCTCAATTATGCATGTGGATAATGTGTTTTCTGCTTATACTGAATATCAATATGTGAAACTGGATGTCAACTTTACATAATATGTAAAGGGAATACATGTGAAAGTGTGTGCAGGATGTGCTGTGTAGAGGGGGTGGTTGGTTGTGTTGTGTCCAGAGGAACAGAAGTGTGTCTGTCTCTGTCTGTCTGAGAATGCTGGCTGCTAGTTCTCTGTTCTTCAGCCGGTCGATGCTTGGGAATCTCAGTCCTACCTCTGTGTTTTCTTCTGGCTCCTGATGCTTTGAAGAGGTCCTGAGCATTGTCCAGAATACTGAGCATGTGTTGGTCTGCAGTGACACGTTGACTGTAATGGCCTGTCACACAAATACACACACACACACACACACACAGACAGACAGACAGAGGGAGAGAGAGAGCCCTGCTTCCTCAGAGTTGCTAAAGTGCCTGCTTATTATTGATTAGCCAGATGCCTCTAACCCTTGAATTCAAGGGTGGAATATACATATTCAGATGTAAATATCATAGTCATCATCATCATGGTCTTATTTGAAAAATATATTCTGTAATATCAATGTGATATCCTAAAAAAAGAAAGGATAAATAAAATAATCATAATCAACAACAAGAACGGTATAGCAACATCATCGTATACAATTTTACTGAGTTACAGTTCATATAAGGAAATCAGTCAATTGAAATAAATTCATTAGGTCCTAATCTATGGATTTCACATGACTGGGTAGGGGCGCAGCCATGGGTGGGCCTGGGAGGGCATAGGTTCACCCACTGGGGAGCCAAGGCCCAGCCAATCAGAATATGTTTTTCACCACAAAAGGGCTTTATTACAGACAGAAATACTCCTCAGTTTCATCAACTGTCCGGGTGGCTGGTCTCAGACAGTCCCACAGGTGAAGAAGCCAGATGTGGATGTCTTGGGCTGGCGTGGTTACATGTGGTCTGCGGTTGTGATGCCGGTTGGACATACTGCCAAATTCTCTAAAATGACTTTAAAGGCGGCTTATGGTAGAGAAATAATCATTCAATTCTCTGGCAACAGCTCTGATGGACATTCCTACTGTCAGCATGCCAATTGCATGCGCCCTCAAAACTTGAGATATCTGTGGCATTATGTTGTGTGACAAAACTGCACATTTTAGAGTGGCCTTTTATTGTCCCCAGCGCAAGGTGCACCTGTGTGATCATGCGGTTTAAATCAGCTTGTTGATATGCCACACCTATCAGGTGGATGGATTATCTTGGTTAGGGAGAAATGCTCACTAAGAGAGATGTAAACACATCTGTGCAAACAATGAGATAAAAAAATGGGATCTTTTATTTAAGCTCATGAAACATGCAATCAACACTTCACATGTTGTGTTAATATTTTTGTTCAGTATACATTAATAACAGTTCAATCATTCTGGAACCAGATACTTCTCTTGGGGAACAGGTTTCCATTTCAGTACTAACCAATTTGCCTTTTCAAAAGAGTTAATCCATATCAAATATTTCCTGCTCTTAGTACCGTGGCACCCAACTGCTAGAATAATACATTCGTACCACCCCTATTTTGACCAAGACCAAAATGTACTCACTAAATTTGCTTCAGTTCCAGTCTCTCCTCCTCATAGTTAGATTATTTCTTCCTCCTGCTCTCTCTAATCACAGTTTTTATGTAGATCTGATGGCCCAGTGGGAGGAGAGGCTGTGCATGGAAGGCCTTTCCATAAATCAATCCCCTTTTTGTAAAGTTGCAGAGGTCATTGGATTGGAATGGTGTCTCATTGTGAATTCCAGTCAGGATGACTTGGAGCTCCCACAAGGATAGTGTCAGTTGTATGGGATGGAAAGGTTACCCTTCCCTTTTACTGTCGGCATCATAACGACTTGTGTGCTCTTGGGCATTCCCAATGAGCTGTTATACTCCATTGTCTCTCTCTGTGAAAAACAAAGCCTTTCCTTTGTATGAATGATTAACATGCACATTCAGAAAATAAAAAAATAGTAGCACATAGCTTCAGTACAGATGGTAAGAATGGAGCTCAAATGTTGTTGTTTTTTAACAGGTAACATACTGTATTTAGGTGGTAATAATACACTGAACAAAAATAGAAATGCAACAATTTCAACAATTTCAGTTCAAAAAAGGAAATCAGACGATGTTAATAAATTCATTAGGCCCGACTCTATGGATTTCACATGACTGGCAATACAGATAGGCATCTTTTGGTCACAGATACCTTTAAAAAAAAGGTAGGGGCGTGGATCAGAAAACCAGTCAGTATCTGGTGTGACCACCATTTGCCTCATGCTGTTCGACACATCTCCTTCATATAGAGTTGATCAGGCTGTTGATTGTGGCCTGTGGAATGTTGTCCCACTCATCTTCAATGGCTGTGCGAAGTTGCTGAATATTGGTGGGAACTGGAACACACTGTAGTACATGTCGATCCAGAGCATCCCAAACATGCTCAATGGGTGACATGTCTGAGTATGCAGACCAGGGAAGAACTGGGACATTTTCAGCTTCCAGGAATTGTGTACAGAACCTTGCGACATTTGGCCGTGCATTATCATGCTGAAACATGAGGTGATGGCGGCGGATGGATGGCACGACAATGGACCTCAGGATCTCGTCACGGTAGCTTTGTGCATTCAAATTGCCATCGATAAAATTAAATTGTGTTCGTTATCCGTAGCTTATGCCTGCCCATAATATAACCTCACCGCAACCATGGGGCACTCTGTTCACAACGTTGACATCAGCGAACCGCTTGCTCACACAACACAATACATGCTGTCTGTCATCTGTCCCATACAGTTGAAATCGGGATTCATCCGTAAAGAGCACACTTCTCCAGCGTGCCAGTGGCCATCCACGGAGTGCATTCACCCACCCAAGTTGGTTACGACGCCGAACTGCAGTCAGATTAAGACCCTGGTGAGTACGACGAGCACGCAGATGGGCCTACTTGAGACTGTTTGTGCAGAAATTCTACGGTTGTGCAAATCCACATTTTCATCAGCTGTCTGGGTGGCTGGTCTCGGATGATCCCGTAGGTGAAGAAGCTGGATGTGGAGGTCCTGGGCTGGCATGGTTACATGTGGCCTGCGGTTGTGAAGCTGGTTGGACGTTCTAGCAAATTTTCTAAAACAACATCGGAGGCGGCTTATGGTAGAGAAATTAACATTCTATTCTCTGATGGACATTCCTGCAGTCAGCATGCCAATTGCACACTCAAAACTTGAGGCATCTGTGGCATTGTGTTGTGTGACAAAATTGCACATTTTAGAGTGACCTTTTATTGGCCCCAGCACAAGGTGCACCTGTGTAATGATCGTGCTGTTTAATCAGCTTCTTGATATGCCACACTTGTCAGGTGGATGGATTATCTTGGCAAAGGAGAACTGCTCACTAACAGGGATGTAAACAAATGTGTGCACAACATTTGAGAGAAATAAGCTTTTTGTGTGTATGGACATTTTCTGGGATATTTTTTAAGCTCATGAAAGTGGACATAAGAAGTGGACATAAGAAGATAGTCAACAGTATTATCGTTAGTGTTTTTCTGTGGTCACTGAAGCTGAAATGGTCTCTCCTTAGAGGATCATGAGCTTCATCACTTAGATAATTGAGACAAACAGCATTAATCTGTTTGGCTATCAGTTTTTCAACTCTACTCGGAAGGGGAAATACTAGCTACATCGATCCCGGTCAGTCAAAGCCCTGCCTGTTTGTTTGGGGATCTTGTGAGAGTCTTTGGATAATTACTAGAGCTTCATTCAACTGATCATTAGTCGTCTAGATACTAGAGGCATTTCCCCCTTTCATTTATATGTTTTAAGTCAGTTTGTGAAGATACATTAGTTGAGAGAAATGTGCTTTGTGGCACTGTTTGTCGTCAGTTACGTAGGCCTATTTGAGCTGTAATTTTTTAACCACAAAATTGGGATTTTTCACTTCTGTGCTGATTTAGAGACTTGGGGGAAAGAGAGTAAAATCATGATATTGGCAGGTGATTCATCCGCACTGTCAGTGGTGGGTGTAGCTGGTGCATGGAAGTCAGGCGCAGGAGAGCAGAGATGAATGGACAAAGCACTTTAGTTAGGCAATCATAAATACAGAACGCAACCGCGTCACAACACAAATGCCCAAAGAACAAGTGAGGCAGCACAAAGTACAAAACCGAAGTACAAAGTACCGGCTGCCACAAAGCACGGGTATAAAACAAAACTCGGCGCAAACCAGCCGGAAGCGTACCAACCTTGACAATAAACAATACCCCACACAGACATGGAGGGAACAGAGGGCTAAATGCACATGTAATTTGGTAGGAGATGTAAACCAGGTGTGCAGGAAGACAAGACAAAACAAATGGAAAATTAAAGGTGGATCGGCGATGGCTAGAAGCCCGGTGACGCCGACCGCCGAACGCCGCCCGAACAAGGAGAGGAACCGACTTCGGCGGAAGTTGTGACACGCACGACTTAGACCATAATCTTCTAAAACCCTTCCATATTTAGTTATAATTGGTAGCCATTAAGAATTGTACTCTTTAAAGTTGGAGCTAAAGAAAGAAATAAGGACCATATCTGAGATTGACAGGTGACATGTCAAGCAGGTGCCCTCAGGAGGGGAAGAGATAAAATGGAAGATGAAACTATGGAGAATAAAAAAAAGATTGTTTTCATCCTGTTCTGAGCTCATCTTATCATAACTACCTGAAAGATGTGCAGTTAAATCATGATTTTGACATGCCGAGTCCCTTTGAATTCCCACCATCTTTGGTTCATGTGAGAGGAAATGCCATGCAACAATCTGAAACATGAAGAACTGTCTAAGATAGAACACTCCATTTGATCTTGATATTATGTTGTCTTTCAAAATGGTTGTTTTGTAGCATTGCTTTACATGTAGATAATCTTTGCTAGTTTGAGTCCTACCACTTACAGTACATTCAGAAAGTATTCAGACCCCTTTTTTCACATTTTGTTACGTTACAGCCTTATTCTAAAATGAATATAATAGTTTCCCCCCCTCATCAATCTACACACAATACCCCACAATGACAAAGCAAAATCAGGTTGTTAGACATTTTTGTAATAAAAATAAAATGTAAATAAAATATCCCATTTACATAAGTATTCAGACCCTTTACTCAGTACTTTGTTGAAGCACCTTTGGCAGCGATTACAGCCTCGAATATTCTTGGGTATGACGCTACAAGCGTTGCACACCTGTATTTGGGAGTTGCTTTGATTCTTCTCTGCAGATCCTCTCAAGCTCTGTCAGGTTGGATGGGGAGCGTTGCTGCACAGCTATTTTCAGGTCTCTCCAGAGATGTTTGATCGGGTTCAAGTCCGGGCTCTGGCTGGGACACTCAAGGACGTTCAGAGACTTGTCCCAAAGCCACTCCTGCGTTGTCTTGGCTGTGTGCTTAGGGTTGTTATCCTGTTGGAAGGTGAAACTACTCCTCAGTCTGACGTCCCGCTCTGGAGCAGGTTTTCATCAAGGATATCTCTGTACTTTGCTCCGTTCATCTTTCCCTCGATCCTGATTAGTCTTTCAGTCCTTGCCGCTGAAAAACCTCCCCACAGCATGATGTGGCACCACCATGCTTCACCATAGGGATGGTGCCAGGTTTCCTCCATACGTGACGCTTGGCATTCAGGCCAAAGAGTTCAATCTTGGTTTCATCAGACCAGAGAATCTTGTTTCTCATGGTCTGACAGTCTTTCTCATGGTCTGAGAGTCATGTGCCTTTTACTGAAGAGTGGCTTCCGTCTGGCCACTACCATAAAGGCCTGATTGGTGGAGTGCTGCAGAGATGGTTGTCCTTCTGGAAGATTCTCCCATCTCCACAGAGGAACTCTGGAGCTTCCCTTTAAGAATGATGGAGGCCACTGTGTTCTTGAGGACCTTCAATGCTGCAGACATTTTTTGGTACCCTTCCCCAAATCTGTGCCTCGCAACAATCCTTTCTCGGAGCTCTACGGACAATTCCTTTTTGCTTTGAGAAAAAAGAAGAAACCTGCACACTGCTCTTGATAGTATCATTGCTCTTTAATAAGCTTTACGTATTGACCTCACGGCCTTCATCAGAGTAGTTGTTTTCTTGTTGTTTTTTTTGCTCTGACATGCACTGTCAGCTGTGAGACCTTATTTAGACAGGTGTGTGCCTTTCTAAATCATGGTCAGTCAATTGAATTTAACACAGGTGGACTCCAATCAAGTTGTAGAAACATCTCAAGGATAATCAATGGAAACAGGATGCACCTGAGCTCAATGTTGAGTCTGATAGCAAAGGGTCTGAATACTTAAAAAAAAATGTTACTTGTTTTTTCTTTGACATTGAGTTTTGTGTGTAGATTGAGGAAAAACAATAATTTAATCAATTTTAGAATAAGGATGTAACGTAACAAAATGTGGAAAAAGTGAAGAGGACTGAATACTTTCTGAATGTACTGTATGTACACTGAGCAAAAATATAAACGCAACATGTAAGGTGTTGGTCCCATGTTTCATGAGATTAAATAAAATAACCTTATTTCTCTCACATTTTGTGCACAAATTTGTTTACATCCCTTTAAGTAAGCATTTCTCCTTTGCCAAGATAATCCATCCACCTGACAGGTGTGGCATATCAAGAAGCTGATTAAACAGTATGATCATCACACAGGTGCACCTTGTGCTGGGGACAATAAAAGGCCACACTAAAATGTGCAGTGTTGTCACACAACACAATGCCACAGATGTCTCTAGTTTTGAGGGAGCTTGCAATTGGCATGCTGATTGCAGGAATGTCCACCAGAGCTTTTGCCAGAGATGCCTCCAACATGGTCTGCGGCCTCACGTGTTTGGTGGCTTGTGGGCGAGCGGTTTGCTTATGTCAACGTTGTGAACAGAGTGCCCCATGGTGGCAGTGGGTTATGGTATGGGCAGGCATAAGCTACGGATATCGAATACAATTGCATTTTATCGATGGCAATTTGAATGCACAGAAAGACTGTGACAAGATCCTGAGACCCATTGTGAGGACCATTTTTAAAAAAGGTATCTGTAACCAGCAGATGCATATCTGTATTCCCAGTCATGTGAAATCCATAG
This sequence comes from Salvelinus sp. IW2-2015, assembly GCF_002910315.2. Lineage (NCBI taxonomy): Eukaryota > Metazoa > Chordata > Actinopteri > Salmoniformes > Salmonidae > Salvelinus > Salvelinus sp. IW2-2015. The sequence continues at coordinate 11,971,288 of NC_036842.1, forward strand.
ATTAGGGCCTAATGAATTCATTTCAATCGACTGATTTCCTTTTATGAACTGTAATAATACCTTAGTAAAAGAATATCAAGGTATTCAGCGGTGTATATCAAACACCTATGTTGCTAGCGTACATATTCTATTTCAAATATGATCATAATTCTTAATAATGATCGAGTTACATGCAACACCATCTTATAATGTATGTCTGATTTAGTGTTTGGATGGTAATATTTTCTGAGACATTGAATGCACAAGTAAAATGTACTTGTCGTGGCAGAATCAGATTTAGCTAAGTAACATAGATAGATAAGATGTTATTTTCATCATATGCTTGTGAGATACTTATCATTAGAATCTTCTGAGCTAGGGATTGGTAACTTGGGGCCTGGGTATCTGTTAAACCATGTGGTACTAAGTAGAATATCAGAAGGGGAGGAGGACAGAGTGGAACGTTGGTTTCTTATGGGAACGTTGTTTGTAACTATTCCTAAACCATGGGATGGTGTTATTAATTGGGGAACCAGTTAGTTATCTCATACAATGTCTGTACGCCAGTCACTCCCTACTTTTCTCATAGGGGGAAGGAGTTTGGCCGTGTTTGGAACCATTGTATGTCCCCTCTGAGGTTGCCCTTATCTTGACCTAGTATTTGACCTAAGGGGCTCACTGTCTGATTTTGAGTTTGTCCAGGTTTGGGAGTATCTAGAAATGACAATTGATATATGCCATTGGATGAGGTAATGTTTTGGTAGACAGTGAAGTATCAAGCATGAGATTTAAACCTTGTCTTGGGAGATCAAACTGAACGATGATTTATAGCTGATGCTGTCTAGCGATAGGATACTCCTCTTTCGGGTAAAGGATTCTTTGTAAGTTGAGAGGGGTGTATCTTGGCTATAAATGAAACTAAGAATTGTTTTGTAAGGACTCTCAGAGAATTCATTTATAGATACTGAATTGATCTGAGAGTCATTAAAGGGCTTTGGTGAAGCTTGTATATATATTAAAGATGGAATATATAATTTAACTCTGACTTGTGTGTGGTTGGCTCTCTCTCTCTCTTTATTGAGTAATACAGGAAATTACCACGACATACTTCAGATCAAAAGACTTATGGTGGTTGGATTTCTCTCACATGTTTGTTCCTCTCCAATGAGTCCTATTTCATATCTTCAGTTCTAAGGAGTCCTAGCTGAGAATGTTTGCTTCATTACAGAAACACACCTCATACCTGCTGTTTTCTCAGGGTTGAAACTTCCCAAACCTCTACCGTCAAATGTTCTGCTTTGACTGACTGATACAGTGTGGGGCATACATGTGTCAAACTGTAACACAGGATGTGTCTTTGGCTTTTGTGTTATGAACAGGATGACCTTCTAAGCTAATTGCCCGTAGTCCTTTGTGAACTGCCTAAATGCTACTGTTCATCATGCATCTCTGCAGTAGTCACACATTCAAATCAATTTAATTCAATCCAAAACCTGACTAATGTAAAGGACTCTGCCAAGATTATTTTGCAATAAGTTACTGACTCATTCTGTAGGTGAACTCATGATGCATTGTATTGTAATGTATTGTTTTGTACATATCACCTGACATACAGTGCCTTCAGGAAGTATTCACACCACTTTACTTTTTCCACATTTAGCTGTGTTACAAAGTACTATTACGGTGGATTAAATTGTAATTTTGTTGTCGACGATATACACAAAATACTCTAATGCCAAAGTGGAAGAAAAACGTCAACATTTGTAAAATATTAATTAAAAATTAAACACTAATATATCTTGATTACATAGTCAGTACATGTTAGAATCACCTTTGGCAGCGATTACAGCTGTGAGTCTTTATGGGTAAGTCTCTAAGAGCTTTCCACACCTGGATTGTGCAGCAGTTGCCCATTTATTATTTTCAAAATACTTCAAACTCTGTCAAGTTGGTTGTTGATCATTGCTAGACAACTATTTCCAATTCTTGCCATAGATTTTCAAGTAGATTTAAGGAAAAACTTTAATTCGGCCACTTAGGAACATTGACTGTTTTCTTGGTAAGCAACTCCAGTGTAGATTTGGTTTTGTGTTTTAGGTTATTGTCCTGCTGAAAAGTGTATTAATCTCCCAGTGTACGGTGGGAAGCAGACGGAACCAGGTTTTCCTCTAGAATTTTGCCAGGGCTTAGAACCATTCCGTTTATAAAAAAAACTTTAAAAAACTCCCCAGTTCTTAACAATTACAAGCATGACATAACAGGATGCAGCAGCCACGATGCTTGGAAATATAGAGAGTGGTTCTCAGTAATGTGTTGTATTGGATTTTCCCCAAATATTACTGCTTGCATTCAGGAGAAAAAGTGAATTGCTTTGCCACATTTTGTGCAGTTTTAATTTGGTGCCGTGTTGCAAACAGGATGCATGTTTTGGAATATTTTTTATTCTGTAGAGGTTTCCTTCTTTTCACTCTGTCAATTAGGTTAGTATTGTGGAATAACTACAATGTTGTTGATCCATCTTCAGTTTTCTCCCATCACAGCCATTAAACTATTTTAACTGTTTAAAGTCTTCATTGGTCTCATGGTGAAATCCCTGAGTGGTTTCCATCCTCTCTGGCAACTGAGTTAGGAAGGAATTCTGTATCTTTGTAGTGACTGGGTGTATTTATACACCCAAAGTGTAATTAATAACTTCACCATGCTCAAAGGGATGTTCAATGTCTGCTTTTTTTACCCATCTACCAATAGGTGCCCTTCTTTGCGAGGCATTAGAAAATGTCCCTGATCTTTGTGGTTGAATCTGTGTTTAAATTCACTGCTCGACTGAGGGACCTTACAGATAATTGTATGTGTGGGGTACAAAAAATCATTTTAATCACTATTATTGCACACAGAGTGAATCCATGCAACTTATTATGTGACTTGTTAAGCACATGTTTACTTCTAAACTTATTTTGACTTGCCATAACAAAGGGGTTGAATAATTATTGACTCAAGATATTTCTGCTTATTTTTGTTATTAATTTGAGAACATTTCAAAAACCATAATTCCACTTTTACATTACGGGTTATTGTGTGCTGGCCAGTGACCAAAAAAAATCTAACTGTAATCAATTATGAATAACATAAGAAAATGAGGAAGAAGTAAAGGGGTGTGAATACGTTCTGAAGGCACTGTACTGTCGCTATCCCACAGCTACAGTATGTCATTAACACTTGTAACCAAGGGGATGGTTGTCTGCGGATTGCAATTTTCTAACTGTATTTTCTCCATATACCCTGCCTGTTGGACTAGCAATATTTACGGGCTGGGCTGCATGTACCATGGTGCAGTGCAGTGTTGAGTGTTCATTTCAGGACTACAAAGCCACAGAGGAGACAAAGGCGCAGCAGGATGTCTGGCTCTGAAACTGAATGACAAAGAATCAGCAGGGGCGACACTGCTCAGATGGAGGAGTGACAGGATTTTTTTAATTTTAGGAAGGAAGGTTGACTGAGGGGAATATAGATGGGGGGGGGGGGGGGCAGGGGGTGTATAGAGGGCTTGTAAGGCTCAGAGTTATTTGTGTTACATAGTGGATTTTAATGCATCATGTCACATGGGATGCTTTGACCAATCCTTGTGCTTGGCTGTCGTTCCTCTATCCTTTTGTCTCCTTCTCCCAATTGTTTCGCTAGTCCACAGTAAGCTCATCAAACTTTTTCTCTCTCTCTTTCTCTATCTCTCTCCGTCAGGCTCTCTTTGCTCCGTTATTAATCTCTTATCATTTTAAAGCCAAACATCAGCATCTGTTTAACTGGGATCAGAACAGCCCTCGTGATCCTTCTTCAAATATCCTGATTCCCTGTCCAACTATATATGCAATATTTCCTCGTCATCCCCCCTCCTCTGCCCCCATGTGTTTCAGTTCAGTGTCAATAAGAAAATAACATAAAACATGCTGCAAGATCAAAAAGCTGAAAGATGTTCAAGGGGCTGGACAGGATTTGACCGTTATCTAGAAGCAGAGCAAGGTCTCTTTTCAATAAATGGTCTGCACCACAGCACACGTAACAGCTTTATACATTGGTTTTGCATTATTTATCCAGCTCAGGCCTGAGCCATTATTCAGGGACTCTCCATCCCTCAACCACTCTCTTTGTTTGTCCAGAGAAAGAGTGAGTGAGTGAGTGAGGGAGCGAGATGAGGTGAAATGAAGTGCATTTTTGAGGGGAATATATCTTAAAACACTGCCTTTTTCTACATGATGGAAAAACCGATGCATTACTAAGAGGACATTTCCACTCAATTCCCTTCAATTCAATAAGATAAGTCAAAAGCGTGAACTGACAGGAATCATTCTCACGATTCCACAGCTTTAAGGAAGATGATATTTCAAGCATGTCTGGCTCAGGCTGTAAGAACTGTAATTCTACAAAAGGACCATTTCCCATTCACCTCACTACCTTCCAGCCTCCTGCTGAAGAGAGAATCCATTCCAATGTAATCACAGAGGTGGCTATGCAAGAGGGATAGCCATGGAGCCACACACCTTTAACAGTCTGCTGGCCTCTAATTGTCTTAAGGATCAGGGTGATTTGGTTGTTCTTGTCTTTCTGTGGGACACCCTGTGAGTAAATATTTCATCAGATATCAGGTCTGAGCTCTTCATCCTGCTGCTGGAGCTCCACAGCTCTGTTTGTGTTGGGCTGTTGGGGGGCATCAGTGGGACTGAGCCATGATAACCCAGATCCTCTGCTCACAGTTAATACGATTTGACTGAACCTGTCCATGCGCAGCTGGCAGCCATACGTTCCTCTCACCCCCTCCCATCAAGCATGTAATTGGTAGGGACACAGAAACACCACTCTTCCCTCTGCATTGTGACCATGTGACCCCTCGCCGCTCCTGTCCCTTATGTGCTGCTAATTAAATCTACTTCCACTGATATCGTCTTTAACAGCTGACAAACGGAGGGCAAGGGGTCAAGTTTTTTTTCTGATATTGCCTGCTGTACAAGAACATCTTACGCTGCATTGTAGATTTGCATATTTCTGCAGAGCAGGGGGCAGGAAGAAAGCTGCAGGTGGAATTGCATCACACACACACACACACACACCCACACACACACATTACATGTTGGAAATGAAAAAAAGGAAGACCAAATGGAAGAATCAAGTAAAGCTCAAATGGTTTGGAATGCAAATGTATTTCTGTTATCTACTTGATTAAATTCGGAAGTGAGGGCCCCTTGGACACAGCAAAGAAAATAATGACTACAGCCTCTTATTCCTTCCTTTGTCGTGCAAATCTCTCTTTTTTGAAATCCCAATTTTTTCAACTACAGCACAGGGAGATTGGATGGATCCCTGGAGGGGAGGTAGTCTTTCTTCACACACTCAGCCTTACACTCAGAGGGTCTGGCTGGACCAGAGAACTCAGAGGGTATGCTTCCCCGGGAGACAAGAGTAATTGTTTCTTGATAGGCATATGTGTGATCATGCACAATACTTAAATGAGTTGAGTATATGCACATAGTAATTTACCACTGGTTAGAGAGCGATAAAGTGATATCATGTGACCAGTTTGGCAGCAGAGCATAGTATGAGTACGTTTTCATGAGTGAGTTAAGTTTTAAGTGAGTGTAAAATGCACTGTAACTCATCATCCGTATCAATTAGCTCGGCGGTCTTCATCCATGAATTATATATTGCATCCCTCAGACAATGGAACCACTTCTGACTGACCACTTCTGATTGAAAATGACAGCTGAGGTCAAGCTATTGAGTGCTGACTGGGTCCCATTGGGCATTGATATTCATGTAATTTGAGGGGCCAAGTCTATGGACAGGCAGAGGATGTCCGTATTGATCACAGCTCCAGGATAACAGACACTTCGCATAATAAAGAAGGCCTCTCTGAACTGAGGAAGGACTTCTCCCACAAGTTCTGAAAATGTTGACAAGCAAGCTGTCATTTCCCTGATTAATCAAATCAAACCTCAAACCACAGCTCTAATTAAGAGATGGCTACCTGTCTGTGAGTGATTAGCTACTCTCTATTGTTATCTTGCTTTATGCTAGCAAGCACTCACTATGACTATGTATTGGTTTCTATCCAATAATGGTGCAATGAAATAAAATTGGTTTAAGGTGGACATTTTACATAGTGAGTGGTAGGTGGTGTAATGTGGGGGAGGTTTGCTTTGCACTGACACAGAGTGGGAGGTAATGGAGACTACAGAGGAGACCGTGATCAGTGAGGGCAGGAAGGAGAGAGTGGAGAGAATAGGAGCAGCCATTAGAGGTGAGCTGAGCGGGAATGCACGGTGCTCTCCACACCCACGCCATTCTGCTACAGGATAAACAAGAGAGAGGGAGAGAGAGAGAGATTGAAAGATCAAGAGGTACAGCAGATTTCATTTGAAAGGGAGAACAATGGGGGGGAAAAATGCAATAAGAATTCAAATCAAGCACAAAGTAAAGCGAATACCATCAGCCCCCAAGCATCTGCTTCCTATGAAACAAAATCAAAGCAGGCCTCCCCAAAATCCTGAAAGCTGCCAGAGATAATTTGACTGTGCAGCATTGTATCACAGTTTGTTTTCCATTTGGTGTCAAAAGGTGAAATGTTTGCCAAGCATCAAGCTACTTTGTACTCTGGGATGTTAGTTCTGAGGTGTCATTTTGCTATGTAACAATGCTATACCACGTACTGTATTTGTTGATATCATGCTCCCACCAGCCTTCTGCAAGTCAACTGTCATTTTCCAGTACACCAGATTTGCAGCTTCTGTGGTTCAGGGCTCTGGGGCAGGGAGGCCAATGCAAGATCTTCACCTGAAATTCCATTGACCTCCTCCTTCATTGCAGCTAATCTAATTAACACAAATCAGTGTAATATACACTGCTCAAAAAAATAAAGGGAACACTTAAACAACACAATGTAACTCCAAGTCAATCACACTTCTGTGAAATCAAACTGTCCACTTAGGAAGCAACACTGATTGACAATACATTTCACATGCTGTTGTGCAAATGGAATAGACAACAGGTGGAAATTATAGGCAATTAGCAAGACACCCCCAATAAAGGAGTGGTTCTGCAGGTGGTGACCACAGACCACTTCTCAGTTCCATCATGCTCCTGGCTGATGTTTTGGTCACTTTTGAATGCTGGCGGTGCTTTCACTCTAGTGTAGCATGAGACGGAGTCTACAACCCACAAAGTGGCTCAGGTAGTGCAGCTCATCCAGGATGGCACATCAATGCGAGCTGTGGCAAGAAGGTTTGCTGTGTCTGTGCAGCGTAGTGTCCAGAGCATGGAGGCGCTACCAGGAGACAGGCCAGTACATCAGGAGACGTGGAGGAGGCCGTAGGAGGGCAACAACCCAGCAGCAGGACCGCTACCTCCGCCTTTGTGCAAGGAGGAGCAGGAGGAGCACTGCCAGAGCCCTGCAAAATGACCTCCAGCAGGCCACAAATGTGCATGTGTCTGCTCAAACGGTCAGAAACAGACTCCATGAGGGTGGTATAGAGGCCCGACGTCCACAGGTGGGGTTGTGTTTACAGCCCAACACTGTGCAGGACGTTTGGCATTTGCCAGAGAACACCAAGATTGGCAAATTCGCCACTGGCGCCCTGTGCTCTTCACAGATGAAAGCAGGTTCACACTGAGCACGTGTGACAGACGTGACAGAGTCTGGAGAGACGCCGTGGAGAACGTTCTGCTGCCTGCAGACATCCTCCAGCATGACCGGTTTGCGGTGGGTCAGTCATGGTGTGGGGTGGCATTTCTTTGGGGGGCCGCACAGCCCTCCATGTGCTCGCCAGAGGTAGCCTGACTGCCATTAGTACCGAGATGAGATCCTCAGACCCCTTGTGAGACCATATGCTTGTGCGGTTGGCCCTGGGTTCCTCCTAATGCAAGACAATGCTAGACCTCTGATGGCTGGAGTGTGTCAGCAGTTCTTGCAAGAGGAAGGCATTGATGCTATGGACGGCCCGCCCGTTCCCCAGACCTGAATCCAATTGAGCACATCTGGGACATCATGTCTCGCTCCATCCACCAACGCCACGTTGCACCACAGACTGTCCAGGAGTTGGCGGATGCTTTAGTCCAGGTCTGGAGGAGATCCCTCAGGAGACCATCCGCCACCACATCAGGAGCATGCCCAGGCATTGTAGGGAGGTCATACAGGCACATGGAGGCCACACACACTACTGAGCCTCATTTTGACTTGTTTAAGAGCATTACATCAAAGTTGGATCAGCCTGTAGTGTGGTTTTCCACTTTAATTTTGAGTGTGACTCCAAATCCAGACCTCCATGGGTTGATAAATTTGATTTCCATTGATAATTTTTGTGTGATTTTGTTGTCAGCACATTCAACTATGTAAAGAAAAAAGTATTTAATAAGAATATTTCATTCATTCAGATCTAGGATGTGTTATTTTAGTGTTCCCTTTATTTTTTGGAGCAGTGTATATACCAACACTGCATGCCAGGAGTCGATACTGTACTCCCTGCAGTACTCCCCAATCTGAAGTCAGCTGCCAGTACCAGCTGCTAGTTAGCTTCTAGCAACTTCCCATCATACATGCGGTGACAACAGTCTGTGAGGCTACACAGGCTGTCAACAGGTCATTTTCTGCCCCACCACTGTCACATTAGTTGTCGAACAGTATGTTTTCATAATCACAAACAGTGACATGGCAGCTCTCTGAAGTGTTAGTGTGCAGGATTGACAGCTGAGCACAGACACTTGGACAGCTGTAATCACATGACCTTTGTGGTTTCCTCCCTGTCTCTACCTGCAGCACACTTGGGATCATTCTGACCACAGAGAGTGTGTAAGGAGTACACCTTTAATATTTCATAATGACACATATTACCGACCTAACTCAGGATTCTACACGCCGTTGTCAGTGATGCTAAGGAAGAATTTTATGGTTTTAATGAACTTTCACAAATGCCTCTAATGTATGCCTTGGCCTATTCAGTATCTTGTCCTTTTCATCCATCTCTCCTTCTCCTCCTTCAAGTATGCAATGATGAATGTACGGTATGTGAATTTCAGAATCATTCAGAGCTCCTCTGTTGATTTAGAATAAGTGAATGTATGTGCATTTCAGCACAACGGAGAGCGCATCTGGTGGTTTGGAATTCAGGACCATGGACAGCAGCCCTGAGCACACTGCATGGTCAGAGAACTTCAGGAACAAATAACCATTGAACCTTGATGTAGATGGGGGGTAGCTGACATCATGGTACTGCATGGCCAGAGAACTTCAGGAACAAATAACCACTGAACCTTGATGTAGATGGNTGGTACTGCATGGCCAGAGAACTTCAGGAACAAATAACCACTGAACCTTGATGTAGATGGGGGGTAGCTGACATCATGGTACTGCATGGCCAGAGTGTCTACAGGCCACATAGGTGACAACCTTGTTGAATCTCACCTTCATGATTTGTTGAATGAAGTGATGCAATAGCTTGTTAGAAAGCAAATGCTCTGCTTTCATTAATTAATAACTTCAGTTCCTAGTGTTTCTCTAATGGCTATGGAGGAAACAGAATTGAAACCTCTTTTATTAACAAAAGGCATGCAAATGTTCATGCCATTGAACTTTGATCTTATTCATTTTACTTATCACCACTAAATACAACCACTGAGAGTTCACACTAAATATCCACAAAGATTTGCAGTCTTTTGACTCTGACCCATTACATTAATACTCTATGATTCTACAACATATCTGAGGAGTTTACTCTGTTTTCTATCAACTACGGACTGTTGGAAACCACTCACATTGAAGGTCAAGGTGTGCCTTTAAAATGTATTATTATTTCAGCCCTTCATCTGTTTCACAGTAAACAGGGCCATGCAGTATAATATATAGTTGAGTCACACAAGGAATCCAGCTGTTCACCTCTATTAAGGCTCGACTGCAAAGACAGTGAATTTAAATGTGTGCTGGAGTGCTTCAGGGTGTTTGGGGGGAAATCAAGAGGGAGAAGAGCATAAAAAAACGGCAAATAAAATTTCCTGCTGAGGTGTATTGACAATGTTTGGTATTGTGCAAACTTTTGTGGAAACTCCAACCAGGAGTTGTGAATTCTAATCAATGTAGCACACAGCTTGCAGTCATGGTGAAGCTTTGAGAACACCAGACAATTACAAAATATAAACATCCCACTACCTCACTAACTCAGTGGGCTACCGCCACTCTTAGCTGTGAATTCTGATGTGATATTGAAATGATTGCCTGGATTGCGTAAGGCTAGTGCTGTTGTTGTGCTGTTGTTTACAGCAGCTCCACAGGACAGTCAACAATTCTAGCTAAAGCCATTTCTAGCTAATGCTAATCTATGCCTAGTTACAGTATAGTTGAATTAAAATAGATCATTCTGAGTTGGTACTCATTCAATTTTCAACAGAGAAAAGTCATATCACAACCTAGCATTGACATGTTGCATATTCAAAATACATACCTCAACTTCTCTAGTGTGTATCATTGGCCTCAAGGTACACACAGCTGTTCTATGCTAGAGGAGCCAAAAGCCCAAAACACATGAAACTGCAAGCCAGCTGACAGCTACATTATTCCACTCTGGGGTAATCACATCAGTGATCAATGAATTAGAAGGCAAAGGACTTACATTAGATAACTGTACTAATGCTCATAGTTTAGCAGGCTAATCCACAATCAGGTTACACAGACAGGCAGAAAGAATGACATTATGAGACAGACTGATGTCTTTCATTATAGGGGCAGAGAGAGTAGAGTGAAATATATTTCTCTCATTTAAACTACTATTGTTTATGGTCTAATCCACCCATGCAGCCTCTTAGAGGTACCCTCTCACTTTATCAAAGCAAGAGGCTAGCTTTAAAGCCATGGTGTATAGCGATGACATCAATGCCATTTGACAGCAAGACATGAGACTGACACTCAGAGGTCTCTCTTGCTTCGTTTCCCAATGTGCTAACATGAAGCAACAAAAGCAGCCAAGTTAGGTTGTGCTGTGTGATGCACAAACAAAATCAAATCTATGTTGTTTCTTGCTTCTTGACCATCAGATCCCTACGCCTTGGAGTTTGTCCTCTCACACTGATGGCTCAAGAGAGAAAGAGATTGGTTCATTTAACAAGATATTTTCCCTGTCGTCTCACAATCTATGCTATCCGTCCTACACACACTATGCCCCACACTTGTCTTACTATTCCAGTGTCACCATTATTTCATACGCCCTCAAGTAGCTCCATTATTTCATACGCCCTCAAGTAGCTCCATTAGTTCATACGCCCTCAAGTAGCTCCATTATTTCATACGCCCTCAAGTAGCTCCATTAAGTTTCATACGCCCTCAAGTAGCTCCATTATTTAATACGCCCTCAAGGAGCTCCATTATTTCATACGCCCTCAAGTAATCCATTTTTTCATACGCCCTCAAGTAGCTCCATTAATTTCATACGCCCTCAAGTAGCTCCATGCATCCTCATATCTGCCCATAAAGAGTGAGAAGTGAGAAGAAACATGCATCTGTCTCACCCCTCTCGTTGTGCCACTGTGATTTTACTGTGGTAGTTGTGAAACTCATACCTACCCCAAGTGATTCTACTGTATTAGTATGCATCCCACATTCTTCCAGAACAGATACATAAAAGTGTGCACACGTTCAAAGCTGTCGGGAGAGGCTGCTGACAGATACTGTAGAACAACATGCTGTGAGTCGACCATCTCGCTCGGTTTTTTCATCAACTCTACAAAGACATTCTGATCCAAGCCGTCTAACTTTTGAAAAGTTCTCTAAAGTGTCTATATAAACAATTTCCGATTCAAAGATATTTCATCTATTTTTGTTTGTAAAAGAAATAGGATTGTCGAGCCATGCACACTGTAGGATGTATAGGTGCATTGGGTATGCAATTTTTGCATAAGATACTGTAGTCTGTCATTTCATACCGATACAGTAAATGATATATGAAGATAAACCTTACTGGGTTTGAAAAGTATCAAGATTGACTTTAATGTTATGACTTCAGCATTACTGAGAATTTTGATTGGGAGAGCCTATTCAAACATGGATGAATCTGGAGTATAGGATGGTGAATTCATATCAGCAAGCTGTGCTCCCGTACTGATGAGACCCATGATACTGACTGTCTGCTTCGATGATGCAGGTTGTTCTTCATAATCGGATGGAAATCGGATCTGGCAGCCATCAACATGGTCTGCTAGATAGTGTCTGCATATCCACTCGCTGAGGTCCTGCATTACTAAGATAAAAAATCCAGATGAAAGAAAATAATTGCAAAGGAGAAAAACTGCATCAGCGGTTAAAGAAGGAGAGAGAGAGAGAGAGAGAGAGAGAGAGAGATGCTCTGTGTTGAGGATGTGTTCATGACCGTCAGTGACGCAGGATACAAGCATGCAGGATGGTTTGATAGGGGAAATCGTTTCATCGGAACCTGCTGGGAGATCAGCGTGACTCTCTGAATGACAACGAGGAGCCACTAGGAAACGGAAAGGATATTAAGAGCAATTGATTCCCGCTTGAATCAATATATAATATAATTCAGTCCCCAAACCAAATCTCAAGTGGTCTACCAAGTGGACCTGCCCTGTCCTCAAATGCATTTCTACTGTTGAAAGATAGATAACTTGTATATTTAATAACCCTGATGCTTTAAAAAAAATAAAAAAAATAATGTCCAGAAGGCCTTATATGACATACAAGTTAAAACGGCAATTTTTTACTTGCAGCTGTATCATAACACCAGAGGATAAATAGTATTCAAACATAGACTACCGTTCAAAAGTTTGGGGTCACTTAGAAATGCCCTTGTTTTTGTCCATTAAAATAACATCAAATTGATCAGAAATACAATGTAGACATTGTTCATTTTGTAAATGACTATAGTAGCTGGAAACGGCTGATTATTCATTGAATACTGTATCTACATAGGCGTACAGAGGCCCGTTATCAGCAACCATCACTCCTGTGTTCCAATGGCACGTTGTGTTATCTAATCAAAGTTTATCATTTTAAAAGGCTAATTGATCATTAGGAAACCCTTTTGCAATTATGTTTGCACAGCTGAAAACTGTTGTGCTGATTAAAGAAGCACAACAGTTTTCAGCTGTGCAAACATAATTGCAAAAGGGTTTCCTGATGATCAATTAGCCTTTTAAAATTAAGCAAAATCTGGAGCATCAGCATCTGTGGGTTCGATTACAGGCTAAAAATGGCCAGAAACAAAGAACTTTCTTCTGAAACTCGTCAGTCTATTCTTGTTCTGAGAAATTATGGCTATTCCATGCAAGAAATTGCCAAGAAACTGAAGATCTCGTACAACGACGTGTACTACTCCCTTCACAGAACAGCGCAAACTGGCTCTAACCAGAATAGAAAGAGGAGTGGGAGGCCCAGGTGCACAACTGAGCAAGAGGAAAAGTACATTAGAGTGTCTAGTTTGAGAAACAAACGCCTCACAAGTCCTCAACTGGCAGCTTCATTAACTTCTTATGGGCAGGAGGGACGGTAGCGTCCCACCTTGCCAACATCCGGTGAAATTGCAGAGAGCGAATGTCACGTTCTGACCTTAGTTCCTTTGTTTTGTCTTTTGTTTTAGTATGGGCAGGGCGTGAGTTGGGTGGGTTGTCTATGTTAGTTTTTCTATGATTTTCTATTTCTGTGTTTGGCCTGATATGGTTCTCAATCAGAGGCAGCTGTCAATCGTTGTCCCTGATTGGGAACCATATTTAGGTAGCCTGTTTTCTGTTGGGTTTTGTGGGTGGTTATTTTCAGTCTTTGTGTGTCTGCACCAGATAGAACTGTTTCGGTTTTCACTTTGTTGTTTTGTATTTTGAAGTGTTCAGTTTTGGATTTATTAAATAGGATGAACACTAACAACGCTGCGCTTTGGTCCTCTCCTTCCACCGACGACAACCGTTACAGCGAAATTCAAACTATGGAATTATAAATATTTAACTTTCATAAAATCACAAGTGTAATACATCAAAATAAAGCTTAACTTCTTGTTAATCCAGCCGCTRTGTCAGATTTCAAAAAGGCTTTACGGCGAAAGCACACCATGTGATTATCTGARGACAGCACCCCTCATACAAAAGCATGAAAAACATATTTCAACCAGGCAGGTGCACCACGAAAGTTAGAAATAGCGATATAATAAATGCCTTACCTTTGATGATCTTCTTCTATTGGCACTCCAAAAGGTCCCAGATACATCACAAATKGTCCTTTTGTTCGATAATGTCCTTCTTTATATCCATAAAAACTCAGTTTATCTGGCGCGCTTAAGTCAATAATCCACCCAGTTTCCCTCCATCAAAATGCATACAAAATGAATCCCAAACGTTACTGATAAACTTTTCCAAACAAGTCAAACAACGTTTATAATCAAACCTTAGGTACCCTAATACGTAAATAAACGATACAATTTAAGACGGAGAATCATTATTGTCTTTACTGGAGAAAAATACCAAAGAAAGCGTTCTCTTCCACGCGCTTGGAAACACTACAGCCAAAATGGGAGCCACCTAGAAAAACTACAATTTCTGTTGATATCTAGTGGAAACCCTAGGAACTGCAATCTGGGAGGATTTCTCCTTATAATAAAAGTGACAGCCATTGAAAACAGTGGTAGGCTGAAATGTGTTTATTTTGGGATGGTTTGTCTTCGGGGTTTCGCCTGCCTTATCAGTTCTGCTATACTCACAGACATAATTTTAACAGTTTTAGAAACTTTAGAGTGTTTTCTATCCAAATCCACCATTTATATGGTGCATATACTAGCTCCTGGGCCTGAGTAACAGGCAGTTTACTTTTGGCATGCTTTTCATCTGGACGTGAAAATACTGCCCCCTACCCAAGAGAGGTTAAATAGTATCCGCAAAACACCAGTCTCAACGTCAACAGTTAAGAGGATGCTGGCCTTCTAGGCAGAGTTGCAAAGAAAAAGCCATATCTCAGACTGGCCAATAAAAATAAAAGATTAAGATAGGCAAAAGAACACAGACACTGGACAGAGGAAGATTGGAAAAAAGTGTTATGGACAGACAAATCTAAGTTTGAGGTGTTCGGATCACAAAGAAGAACATTCGTGAGATGCAGAAAAAATGAAAAGATGCTGGAGGAGTGCTTGACGCCATCTGTCAAGCATGGTGGAGGCAATGTGTTGGTCTGGGGGTGCATTGGTGGTGGTAAAGTGGGAGATTTGTACAGGGTAAAAGGGATCTTGAAGAAGGAAGGCTAACACTCATTTTGCAACGCCATGCCATACCCTGTGGAGCCAATTTCCTCCTACAACAGGACAATGACCTAAAGCACAGCTCCAAACATTGCAATAACTATTTAGGGAAGAAGCAGTCAGCTGATATTCTGTCTATAATGGAGTGGCCAGCACAGCCACCGGATCTCAACCCTATTGAGCTGTTGTGGGAGCAGCTTGACCGTATGGTACATAACAAGTGCCCATCAAGCCAATCCAACTTGTGGGAGTTGCTTCAGGAAGCATGGGGTGAAATCTCTTCAGATTACCTCAACAAATTGACAACTAGAATGCCAAAGGTCTGCAAGGCTGGAATTGCTGCAAATGGAGGATTCTTTGACGAAAGCAAAGTTTGAAGGACACAATTATTATTTCAATTAAACATCATTGTTTATAACCTTGCCAACGTCTTGACTATATTTCTTATTCATTTTGCAACTCATTTCATGTAAGACATTTCTCAGTGACCCCAAACTTTTGAACGGTAGTGTATGCACACACATGCATGCACACATACGTGCACTGAAAACCCACAAACCCATGAACATACAGTTGAAGTCGGAAGTTTACATACACTTAGGTTGGAGTCATTAAAACTCGTTTTTCAACCACTCCACAAATTTCTTGTTAACAAACTATAGTTTTGGCAAGTCGGTTAGGACATCTACCTTGTGCATGACACAAGTCATTTTTCCAACAATTGTTTACAGACAGATTATTTCACTTTTAATTCACTGTATCACAATTTCAGTGGGTCAGAAATTTACATACACTAAGTTGACTGTGCCTTTAAACAGCTTGTAAAATTCCAGAAAATGATGTCATGGCTTTAAAAGCTTCTGATAGGCTAATTGACATCATTTGAGTCAATTGGAGGTGTACCTGTGGATGTATTTCAAGGCCTACCTTCAAACTCAGTGCCTCTTTGCTTGCCATCATGGTAAAATCAAAAGAAATCAGCCAAGACCTCAGAAAAAAGATTGTAGACCTCCACAAGTCTGGCTCATCCTTGGGAGCAATTTCCAAACGCCTGAAGGTACCCCGTTCATCTGTACAAACAATAGTACGCAAGTATAAACACCATGGGACCACGCACGCATACCGCTCAGGAAGGAGATGAGTTCTGTCTCCTAGAGATGAACATACTTTGGTGCGAAAAGTGCAAATCAATCCCAGAACAACAGCAAAGGACCTTGTGAAGATGCTGGAGGAAACAGGTACAAAAGTATCTATATCCATAGTAAAACAAGTCCTATATCAACAGAACCTGAAACATCGCTCAGCAAGGAAGCAGCCACTGCTCCAAAACCGCCATAAAAAATCCAGACTACGGTTTGCAACTTCACATGGGGACAAAGATCGTACTTTTTGGAGATATGTCTTCTGGTCTGATGAAACAAAAATAGAACTATTTGGCCATAATGACCATCATTATGTTTGGAGGAAAAATGGGGAGGCTTGCAAGCCAAAGAACACCATCCCAACCGTGAAGCACGGAAGTGGTAGGATCATGTTGTGGGGGAGCTTTGCTGCAGGATTGACTGGTGCACTTCACAAAATAGATGGCATCATGAGGTTGGAAAATTATGTGGATATATCGAAGCAGAATCTCAAGACACCAGTCAGGAAGTTAAAGCTTGGTCGCAAATGGGTCTTCCAAATGGACAATGATCCCAAGCATACTTCCAAAGTTGTGTTAAATTGGCTTAAGGACAACAAAGTCAAGGTATTGGAGTAGCCATCACAAAGTCCTGATCTCAATCCTATAGAAAATGTGTGGGCAGAACTGAAAAAGCGTGTGCGAGCAAGGAGGCCTACAAACCTGACTCAGTTACACCAGCTCTGTCAGGAGGAATGGGCCACAATTCATCCAACTTATTGTGGGAATCTTGTGGAAGGCTACCCGAACCATTTGACCCAAGTTAAACAATTTAAAGGCAATGCTATCAAATACTAATTGAGTGTATGTAAACTTCTGACCCRCTGGGAATGTGATGAAAGAAATAAAAGCTGAAATAAATCATTCTCTCTACTGTTATTCTGACATTTCACATTCTTAAAATAAAATGGTGATCCTAACTGACCTAAAACAGGGAATTTTTACTCAGATTAAATGTCAGGAATGTGAAAAACTGAGTTTAAATGTATTTGGCTAAGGTGTATGTAAACTTCCGACTTCAACTGTACATTATTATATGATCCTCTTCACTCATTAACCAAACTTTTGAGTCAAACCCTCTCCTTGAGTCTGTCGATCAAAGGCAGGATAACCCCCCCCCAAAAAAAACTGTCCTACCCAAATGTTTTCAAATAAAACACAATACCTTGCTCTTGTTAAAGCTTTTAGAATTGATTCGTTTTTTTGGGCACTTTGAGTAGAAAGGGAAGAAGAGCATTTCTTGAAAGGTTTACATTATTCTCTCACCCACCCTCTCCAACATCAACCCCCGACTCCCCCATCTAGGTGAAACCTGCTTTAAACAATTGTGTTAGGTCTGCTGTCTTCCCGTTCCTTGACACCCCCTCACACTCCCCCTCACACTCCCCGGTCACCCCCCCCCCCATCCCTGTTCTCCAGCCTCACCCACTCCTCAGCTGGCAGGGAGAGGCATGCTCTGGATCAGTGCCCAGAGCGGATGGCTGTGGAGAGGCATAGCGTTGGGAGAACCCCACCCCCCCCCTCGGCCCACAGCGCTGGTACTGCAGCTCGTGCTGTCAGGTCCTTTCAGTTCCTGTTCACTGCTGTGATGGCTGCCATGCTCCCCCTTCACCATCTTATACTCCAGAGAAATAAAACATTTCCATGGCCTGGACTAACCTCCATTACCACAACTACATCACATCACATCTCCCCAAACTCTTCAGAATGCATTAGTGGCATGCAACCTGATGTTTATCCCTGTCTAACTGTTTCAGTATGTCCCAGTCCCAATAGTATCCAGATTAATGGATGTATGAATGGAACGGATAGAGATACTTCTTACATTAGCACTTAGTGTGGCACGCACTTTTCTTGATGACTACTTCCTGAAATTGAGATGTCCCTTACAGAATGGTAACCTGTCACTTTGAGCACTTTGAGTAGAAAGGGAAGAAGAGCATGTCTTGAAAGGTTTACATTATTCTGTCTATATCCATTTCATAAATTCAGCATGAGTAGAAATATTTATCTCCTAAAGGTTTGGGGCCAGGCGGAAGGAAAATTCAATAACATTCAGTTCTCCATCAGAGAATTGGATTGGCCTCCAGCACCCCAAAGGGCTTTTCCTTCCTCTGCCTCACACCTGAAAATTGTTCTCTCCAATGACGCCTGAAATGTCCCTTCGGCCCTGTGATTAATTAAATACAGTGTATTGAAAAGCAATATCAAAGTGTACCTTTGTTGCTAAGATGGCTTCTTAGAAATATAGAGAATTTTTTTTGGAAAAATTCAACCAATTGCCTCAGATTACTTTACCCGCTCTTAGAAGAAAAAGGCACTATCTAGACCCTAAAGGTTTATTCGGCTGTCCCCATAGGAGAACTCTTTGGCAAACGCTTTTTGTTTCCAGGTGGAACCCTTTTAGTTCCAAGTAGAACCCTTTTTGGGGTCCAAAAGTGTTCTACCTGGAACCAAAATGGTATGGGGACAGTCGAAGAACCCTTTTTTCTAAGAGTGTGGGTGTTAATTCCGAAATAGCTACTTTTTGGCTCATCATCACAGTTTGATTTCTAAAATACTCTTACTGGTCACAGCTGGACTCAATTCTTACTTGCTCTCTTACATGAACACATTGAGATCAGAGCAGAAATGGAGAAGCTGCTGCAAGCGGTTTTTAAAGTGACCAACTTACTTGATAGTAGAATTTATACAGTTTGGCCAAATAAAACCACTGAAACTAGGTATAATGTCAAAGCAATCACACATGATACTGTTCTAGCCACATTGCAAGGTACACTTCTGTAGTTGTAGCTTGGCAGTTAGCAGTGTAGTCCTAATTTAACACACAGAGACATTAGTGTAACCGTATTCTCAGGAGAGTTATTTCGGGACACTCAAATGACACTGAACCATTCGTCTCTCCATTTTTGCGACTATAACGACAGATATGAAAATGCAGGGCTGAAAGCTGAGTGGGGAGAGGAGATTAAACCATGCTGGGCACGGAATGAGAGGAGCATAATGAAGCTAAAATGTGTTTGACAATATGCTGGGATATCTAATGTGAGCTTTGGGACACTGACACATTGGCAGATTTCACTTTGGACAGAAAGAAACTTTTCAAGCTTTTGAAGAGAATAAAATCTCCAATAATATCTACTGTACCAGGCATCTTCTCTGATCTTAATATTTTTCTCATATGATCACCTACATCAATTAGGATCCTACTGGCTACAGCGTGTTACTGGTTCAGTGATGCATTCAGTATTTAAGGTATATCCTGCTAGCTAATGCTAATCTGATGTGTCAATCTTAATAGCAGTCATCTAATTCGATAATTTGATATTCTAAAGATTTGCAATTACTGTGCGAAACAGCAGGAGGCAGAGGCTAAGGCGTTATTGCTCACAAATACTACTACACACAAATTCAGCCTTCCGCATTTGAATTACCGTGTCGGCGTGTCAGTCACGATTATAACATGATTGAAGATTAGCTTACAGATGAGATATTCACTTTGAGATACATCAGATTTTATACACTGCACTGCATCTGTGTTTTCCAAGAGCAACATTTTTGGCGTCACCAACTGCTTAATAAGATTCTTCTTAGTTGCTCTACAGTATGCCAAAATACACCAGGGTCCCACGCTGTGGTGATATGATTATGATCTGTTCTTCTGCTAATTCAGCCAGTGACCGGGGTGTGCATGATGTTATGATTGCTGCTGGTCTTCCACACTGGGAGCATCTGCTTCATGTCAAGTTGCTATCTGAGAACCTTTAATGAGTCCCTGGGGCTCTGGCATTTCTGTGGGTGTGCACAGTAATGATACCTTGTGCACCAGTCCTCGCACGCACATCCGTCCCCCTCCCTCGTCCCCCCTCCGTTCCCCCTGGGAGGAGCTGGTAACTGTAGCGGAGATGGAGCGTGACTTTCTGCTGGAACATCGCCGTTCTCATCCCTACCTGTCAAAGGAGCAGAGGGAATGCGCCCGGGAATCAGTCAGGTAGCATTGGACCACAAAACAATTAAGATGCCAATCAAGCCCACACACAGAATGCCTCCACGCTCCAATGCATCAGGGAGAAGGAATCGTCAGATGGCATTTATCCCTGTCGGGCATGATTTGATCGCTTCCTTTTGATTACACCCACTCCACTGAGCCACACATGTAGCCACACACACACACACACACACACACACACACACACACACACACACACACACACACACACACACACCAACACACGAGATGTGTAAAAAGATGTATGACATTGACACACATGTTATAGATATACTATATAACACATATGTATCAGAGGGGGCAGGTGGGAGGAGCTATAGGAGGACGGGCTCATTGTAAATTGAACGGTACCAAACACATCAAACATATGGAAACCACATGTTTGACTCCATTCCATTTATTCCATTCCAGCCATTACAATGAGACTGTCCTCCTATAGCTCCTCCCACCAGCCTCCCCTGATATGTGTATGTATATATGGGACTAAACACCTCCCTCTGCAACTGGATCCTGGACGTCTTGACGGGCCGCCCCCAGGTGGTAAGGGTAGGCAACAACACATCTACCACGCTGATCCTCAACACTGGGGCCYCTCAGGAGTGTGTGCTTACTCCCCTCCTGACTCTATGGCCAAGCACGACTCAAACTCCATCATTAAGTTTGCTGACGACACAACTGTGGTAGACCTGATCACCGACAACGATGAGACAGCCTATAGGGAGGTGGTCAGAGACCTGGCAGTCCATCATTACTTTAAGACATGATAGTCTGTCATTGCTGAAAATTTCAAGAACTTTGAACGTTTCTTCAAGTGCAGTCACAAAACCCATCAAACGCTATGATGTAACTGGCTCTATGAGGACTGCCACAGGAAAGGAAAACCCAGAGTTCATTAGAGTTACCAGCCTCAGAAATTGCAGCCCAAATAAATGCTTCAGAGTTCAAGTAACAGACACATCTCAACATCAACTGTTCAGGGGAGACTGCATGAATCAGGCCTTCATGGTTGAATTGATGCAAAGAAACCACTACTAAAGGACACCAATAATAATAAGAGACTTGCTTGTGGCAAGAAACATGAGCAATAGACATTAGGCCGGTGGAAATCTGTCCTTTGGTCTGATGAGTCCAAATTTGAGATTTTGTTTCCAACCGCTGTGTCTTTGTGAGACGCAGATCAGGTGATCTCCGCATGTGTGGTTCCCACTGTGAAACATGGTGGAGGAGTTGTGATGGTGTGGGGGTGCTTTGCTGGTGACACTGTCTGTGATTTATTTAGAATTCAAGAAACACTTAACCAGCATGACTACCTGTAACGGCAGCCTTCCTCCTCTTCGTCTGAAGAGGAGGTGTAGCAGGGATCGGACCAAGACGCAGCGTAGTTTGTGCTCAACATATTTAATAATAACGATAAATGTGAACACTTAACAATTACAAAATAACAAAATGTGGCAAACCGATACAGTCCTAGCTGGTGCAGAGAAAACACAGAGACAGGAAACAACCACCCACAAACCCCAACACAAAACAAGCCACCTATATATGATTCCCAATCAGACAACACAAAACATCTGCCTCTGATTGAGAACCATATTAGGCCAAACATAGGAACAGACAAACTAGACACACAACATAGAATGCCCACCCAGCTCACGTCCTGACCAACACTAAAACAAGCAAAACACACAAGAACTATGGTCAGAACGTGACACTACCACAGCTTTCTGCTGCGATACGCCATCCCATCTGGTTTGCACTTAGTGGGACTATCATTTGTTTTTCCACAGGACAATGACCCAAAACACACCTCCAGGCTGTGTAAGGTTCATTTGACCAAGGAGAGTGATGGAGTGCTGCATCAGATGACCTGGCGTCCACAATCACCTGACCTCAACCCAATTGAGATGGTTGGGATGAGTTGGAACGCGGAGTGAAGGAAAAGCAGCCAACAAGTGCTCAGCATATGTGGGAACTCCTTCAAGACTGTTGGAAAAGCATTCCTCATGAAGCTAGTTGAGAGAATGCCAAGAGTGTGCAAAGCTGTCATCAAGGCAAAGGGTGGCTATTCAAGAAAAACCCTTGAATGAGTAGGTGTCCCAAAACTTTTAACTGGTACTGTATGTATGTATGTATGTATGTATGTATGTATGTATGTATGTATGTATGTATGTATGTATGTATGTATGTATGTATGTATGTATGTATGTATATATTATATATACATGTGGGAGAAAGTATTTGATACACTGCCGATTTTGCAGGTTTTCCTATTACAAAGCATGTAGAGGTCTGTAATTTTTATCATAGGTACACTTCAACTGTGAGAGAACGGAATCTAACAAAAATCCAGAAAATTACATTGATTGATTTTTAAGTAATTCATTTGCATTTTATTGCATGACGTAAGTATTTGATCACCTACCAACCAGTAAGAATTCCGGCTCTCACAGACCTGTTAGTTTTTCTTTAAGAAGCCTCCTTTTCTCCACTCATTACCTGTATTAACTGCACTGTTTGACTCGTTACAGTATAAAGAGACACTGTCCACACACTCAATCAAACAGACTCCAACCTCTCCACAATGGCCATGACAGAGAGCTGTGTAAGGACATAAGGGATAGAATTGTAGACCTGCACAAGGCTGGGATGGGCTACAGGACAATAGGCAAGAAGCTTGGTGAGAAGGCAACAACTGTTGGCGCAATTATTAGAAAATGGAAGAAGTTCAAGATGACGGTCAATCACCCTCGTCTGGGGCTCCATGCAAGATCTCACCTCGTGGGGCATCAATGATCATGAGGAAGGTGAGGGATCAGCCCAGAACTAACACGGCAGGACCTGGTCAATGACCTGAAGAGAGCTGGGACCACAGTCTCA
Source organism: Salvelinus sp. IW2-2015 (assembly GCF_002910315.2). Taxonomy (NCBI): domain Eukaryota; kingdom Metazoa; phylum Chordata; class Actinopteri; order Salmoniformes; family Salmonidae; genus Salvelinus; species Salvelinus sp. IW2-2015. The sequence continues at coordinate 11,994,590 of NC_036842.1, forward strand.
AAGAAAACCATTAGTAACACACTACGCCGTCATGGATTAAAATCCTGCAGCGCACGCAAGGTCCCCTGCTCAAGCCAGAGCATGTCCAGGCCCGTCTGAAGTTTGCCAATGACCATCTGGATGATCCAGAGAGGAATGGGAGAAGGTCATGTGGTTGATGAGACAAAAATAGAGCTTTTTGGTCTAAACTCCACTCACCGTGTTTGGAGGAAGAAGAAGGATGAGTACAACCCCAAGAACACCATCCAAACCGTGAAGCATGGAGGTGGAAACATCATTCTTTGGGATGCTTTCTGCAAAGGGGACAGGACGACTGCACTGTATTGAGGAGAGGATGGATGGGGTCATGTATCGCGAGATCTTGGCCAACAACCTCCTTCCCCAGTAAGAGCATTGAAGATGGGTCATGGTTGGGTCTTCCAGCATGACAACGACCCAAAACACAAGCCAGGGCAACTAAGGAGTGGCTCCGTAAGAAGCATCTCAGGTCCTGGAGTGGCCTAGCAGTCTCCAGACCTGAACCCAATAGAAATCTTTGGAGGGAGCTGAAAGTCCGTATTGCCCAGCGACAGCGAAACCTGAAGGATCTGGAGATGATCTGTAGGGAGAGTGGGCAAAATCCCTGCTGCAGTTGTGCAAACCTAGTCAAGACTACAGGAAACGTATGATCTCTGTAATTGCAAACAAAGGTTTCTCTACCAATATTAAGTTCTGCTTTTCTGATGTATCAAATACTTATGTCATGCAATAAAATGCAAATTAATTACTTAAAAATCATACAATGTGATTTTCTGGATTTTTGTTTAGATTCCGTCTCTCATAGTTGAAGTGTACCTATGATAAAAATTACAGACCTCTACATGCTTTGTAAGTAGGAAAACCTGCAAAATCGGCAGTGTATCAAATACTTGTTCTCCCCACTGTATATATAGTTGAAGTCGGAAGTTTACATACACCTTAGCCAAATACATTTAAACTCAGTTTTTCACAATCCCTAACATTTAATACGAGTAAAACCTCCCTGTCTTAGGTCAGTTAGGATCACCACTTTATTTTAAGAAAGAAAAAGAAAGACACATCCTCTGACTGTCAACTGCGTTTATTTTCAACAAACTTAACATAAGTTCATACACATATTTACACAACAAGATTCAACAACAGAGACATTAACTGAACATAAATTGAATAATGCGTCCCTGAACAAAGGGAGGGGTCAAAATCAAAAGTAACAGTCAGTATCTGGTTTGGCCACCAACTGAATTAAGTACTGCAGTGCATCTCCTCCTCATGGACTGCACCAGACGTGCCAGTTCTTGCTGTGAAATGTTACCCCACTCTTCCACCAAGGCACCTGCAAGTTCCCGGACATTTCTGGGGATAATGGCCATAGTCCTTACCTTCCGATCCAACAGGTTCCAGACGTGCTCAATGGGATTGAGATCCGGGCTCTTCGCTGGCCATGGCAGACCACTGACATTCCTGTCTTGCAGGAAATCACGCACAGAATGAGCAGTATGGCTGGTGGCATTGTCATGCTGGAGGGTCATGTCAGGATGAGCCTGCAGGAAGGGTATCACATGAGGGAGGAGGATGTCTTCCCTGTAACGCACAGCATTGAGATTGCCTGCAATGACAAAAAGCTCAGTCCGATGATGCTGTGACCCACCGCCCCAGATCATGACGGACCCTTCACCTCCAAATTGATCCCGCTCCAGAGTACAGGCATCGGTGTAACGCTCATTCCTTCGATGATAAACGCAAATCCGACCATCACCCCTGGTGAGACAAAACGGTGACTCATCAGTGAAGAGCACTTTTTGTCAGTCCTGTCTGGTCCAGCGACGGTGGGTTTGTGCCCATAGGCGACGTTGTTGCTGGTGATGTCTGGTGAGGATTTGCCTTATGTAACAGTATAACTTTACATCCGTCCCCTCGCCCCGGGCGCGAACCAGGGACCCTCTGCACACATCAACAACAGTCACCCACGAAGCATCGTTACATTTACATTACATTTAAGTCATTTAGCAGACGCTCTTATCCAGAGCGACTTACAAATTGGTGCATTCACCTTATGATATCCAGTGGAACAACCACTTTACAATAGTGCATCTCAGTCTTTTAAGGGGGAGGGGGGGGTTAGAAGGATTACTTTATCCTATCCTAGGTATTCCTTAAAGAGGTGGGGTTTCAGGTGTCTCCGGAAGGTGGTGATTGACTCCGCTGACCTGGCGTCGTGAGGGAGTTTGTTCCACCATTGGGTGCCAGAGCAGCGAACAGTTTGACTGGGCTGAGCGGGAACTGTACTTCCTCAGAGGTAGGGAGGCGAGCAGGCAGAGGTGGATGAACGCAGTGCCCTTGTTTGGGTGTAGGGCCTGATCAGAGCCTGAAGGTACGGAGGTGCCGTTCCCCTCACAGCTTCGTAGGCAAGCACCATGGTCTTGTAGCGATGCGAGCTTCAACTGGAAGCCAGTGGAGAGAGCGGAGGAGCGGGGTGACGTGAGAGAACTTGGGAAGGTTGAACACCAGACGGGCTGCGGCGTTCTGGATGAGTTGTAGGGTTTAATGGCACAGGCAGGGAGCCCAGCCAACAGCGAGTTGCAGTAATCCAGACGGGAGATGACAAGTGCCTGGATTAGGACCTGCGCCGCTTCCTGTGTGAGGCAGGGTCGTACACTGCGAATGTTGTAGAGCATGAACCTACAGGAACGGGTCACCGCCTTGATGTGAGGTGAGAACGACAGGTGGTTGTCCAGGATCACGCCAAGTTCTTAAGCACTCTGGAGGGGTAGGACACAATGGAGTTGA